>NC_046982.1:21585769-21615769 GCF_009769545.1 Cyclopterus lumpus | reverse complement strand
AGGTGAGCGGCTCCAGACCGGCGTGGATCAGGTACGACTTCTGAGGCTTCTTGTCGTTCTTCTCTGCAGGAAGAAGAAGAAAAAGAAAATCCTATTTTTAAATATGTGCCGTAATTTTTCTGAATACTCGGCTGGTTCGATTAAAATCAAGGGATGTCGTCATATTCTCTTATAAATTTAATGTGACATTCCTAATGGATCCAGATGCGGAGAGACTAGATCTGGTCAAATTGTGGACGCTTTAACGAAGTTAAAAGTGACAGTAAATGTAAAACACACAAAATAATCTGTACATTTTCTCGGTCACAATAAATACCGTTTCAACTCTCAAAAACAAAGCGGCATCGTGGAACTCTCTCTGTCGTTAATCGGTGGCCCAGATCTACATTTTAATATTTGAATAACGCACCGGCTGCCGGCCATCAACCGGCGAAGCGCTTCTCTCACCTTTACAGTACTGCAGCACCGTCTCCATCGCACACTTCCTGTCCGAATCCCAGCGGATGCGAGCCGAGCCGGTGCTCTCGCTGCCCTGAGGCCACCAGCCCTGCCACAGGTAGACCTCGTGGAGGTTATCCACCAGGAACAGCGCTGACAGAGAGAGGGGGGGGGGGGGGGGGGGGAGACACCGACGTCACTACGTGATGTCGCTTTGAGGGCCAAAGTTCTGCTAACGGTTCGCGATCCCGGGCCTCACCGGGTTGTTGCGGTGCGTTGTACAGGTCTTCCTGCAGGAAGGGCAGCGAGCTGACCAGGTCCGGAGCTCCGGACGGGTGGAAGGACTCGCTCGCCACGAAGTCTCCAGATGTGCTGCTCAGCTGGAAAAGACGTGGGGTGAAGTTGAATTTCCCCGGATCTGAAAAAGAAGAAATCGGTAAAAAAAAAAACGACGGCCTTCAAGTTCCACGTGATAATGTAGCACTTTTTATATGCCTCGTCTTGATCTCGACTGGTTGTCGATCGCATATGGTCCTTTTGTTGTTAGGGCAACGTGTCCGACTGTTTAAGACAACAATAAAGTTACTTTAATTTTTCGTGTTGATTCTGGCGGTCCCTGTGGACAAAAAAGGAAGTGTTTCCAAGCACCAGAGTCTCAGTAGTCTCATCTGCCCCGCTCAGCTCTGGTCCAGGTTCTCCAGTGCCTCCCTTCCTTGGGTGGGGCCCAGAAATACGGCCTGGGTCTCCAATAACAAGCATTAAGGAAAACTATTGAGGAATCTCCTCGCTGAGGGTCTGGTTCACTTACGTAGGTCACAAAGAGGCACCGATGTCCAAATCGAGACATTCAAAACCAGTTAAAAGTTCCTTTTGAACAACGATGCATTTGAGGCTTCTGGCTTTCACCGTGACATTTAAGACGTGTGTGTCATGAAGTAACAGAGGTACCTTGCAGCATGCAGTCGTAGGCCTTCCGGTCCTTCCTCCCCAGCGCCTCCCAGAAGCCCGGAGGCTCCGCTCCCTCATCACACTCGTGGATGGTCACCTGACTGCTGCTGTGGAGACCCGCCTCCAGAGGACACCTGAGAGAGGGAGACGGAATTCGTGTTGTCGTGGCAACCGAAGAACCCCACCGGCGGTCCTAATTTAAATCAGTGTCGGTATCTTGAAAAACTCACTGATCTTTGATCTTCAGTGCGGCCGTGTTTCCCACGTCGCGAGTGTGCACCTGCGTCTTGCTGCCGTGCCACAGGTAGATGATGGCCTTGTTGACGTTGAGCAGGATCATGGAGGCTCTGGAGCGCAGGCTGCTGCAGTGGCACGCCACCTCCAGCAGGTGGCCCTCCACCGGCACCTCGCCCCGCACGCAGTACAGACGCCACTCACCTGGGTGCAGACGGGGGCGGGGTTAAAGTTATCTAGTTACCTCATAATGATAACAACAACAACAACGTATGTCCTCCGCGTTCGTGGCAGTAAAACCTTTGCAAGAAAAGGCATAATTCTATTCGAATGGTGATGATAATTGTCATTTTGAAGCCTTCTCAAGACTTTAATGCTTCCTAAACATACTGCGTATATTTGTATTCCAAAAATGGCCACTTGAACTATTTTGGCACAAAGGTTACAATAAAGGTAAAAACTATTGTCCTGGTAATGTTGAGGAATTAAATGAATAACTGGAAGAAGAAGCAGATTAATAAAACTGTTTACTCTGAGCGTTCTCCTCCTCCTCTTCCCTCTTGCCGGCGTGGACGATCATCCCTCCGTTGAAGCACTGCAGGAAACACGGAGGCTCCTTTCCTTGCTGCACCTGGACCTGGAACGGAGAAGACACGGGGGAAACCAGCTATGAACCACAATGCAAACAAAAACACTATATTAATGAGGTTCTGCGATAAGCAGGAAGCTGGAGAACATCTGGATATCCTTCTTCATTGACTCAGGACGCTACAAAAACAGCGTTGAGGCTCATTTTGTGATACAGGGAGTCTGGCGTAGTTTCCACCATTTGTCCTCGTTCCCCCGTACCTGCGCCCCTCGTTCCTCGTCCAGCTCCACCGTCATCAGCGCCGAAGTTCCCTTCTCGCTGACGGTGGAGTGGCGACCCTGCCAGAAGAAGTAGCAGCACTTCTCCTTCCCCGGCCCGCTGCTCCTCGCCTCGGGGTTCTGCCTGCGACCGACTGACACGCGACAGAAAACGTCAAACAAAAAAATACTCACTTTGAATTTTGTAATAATATTATTGCAAACTAAATTGCGTCCGCGGTGTCTGACCCGAGGTGTTGAACATGTACTTCCACTTGACCACGTAGGCGTCGCCCTCGTGGAACTGGCCGATGCTCTGGCGCGGCAGGCGGCTGTAGTCGAACTCCAGGATGTGCCAGACGTCCACCGACGCCGTGGCGACCTCCTGAGTCCTCATGCGGTCCTCGGTCTGCACCGGGCCGTGGCCGCGGCCGACGTTCAACCCGTCCAGGATGGTGGAAGTGGACGACCGGAGAACGGGCAGCATCAAGGTGGCGTCGTACGCCCGGCGTTCTCGCACCGGGGCCTCCTGAGAGAAGACGCAAAGATCACAGGTAGGATTTCATGACGTGATGATGACTTCCTGCCCGATCTCTTGTGACTATTTTAGCTGTCAATGGTAACAACTGGGATGCTTTGTTCAGGCATGTGCTCTCTCATCCCTGTACCTTCGGCTCAGGTACGAGCTCGCCGCCTTCCTTTGGTGTTGGCGACTTGGCTTCGGTCCAGTCCACGAACTTCTCCTTGAACAAGATGGTCTCGTTGTGCTCCGTCACCCTGCCGAATATCGCCCAATCAGGACGGCCCTGGCCCTTCCTGTCGACGGGCAAAAAAGAGAAAAGATGTCAAGATTAAACTTTGTTGTTTGTTTGTTTGTTAAATAAAAGAATACAGTTTCAGTTTCATTTAGATATAGTTTATAATCACTGTTGCTAAAATACGAAGACGCAGATTGTAGCAATAATGTCGTCACTCACTGTTGTTATGTTGCTTTTGCTTTATAAATAAAGTTATTATTATTATTATCATCATCAAGAGACTATTTAAAGAGGAAATCATTTAAAGTAATAAGGGTCCTGGTAAGAACAGAATGTGTGTATGTGTGTTCTTGTATTAGGGATGTTGTGGGGACATGAATGCAGTCACACAGACATTATGGGGACTCACTTCCCATCTGGGGACAATAGTTGATCCCACCAATTACTTATGAGTTAAGACTTGGCTTTGGGGTTCAGTGAGTTTAAAATGTGGGTTAAGAATGATCCTAAAATGTCAATAAACCCACCTGGGTATGAGCATGTTGCAGCCTCCAGGATCCAGTGGGTTGATGTCACAGCAGGTGTAGTCAAACGTCCCGTTCCAAAGGTGTTTGGCGAGCTGGAAGGCCACTTTCCTCTGGGCCAGAGTCACCTCTTTACCGTGCCACACATACACCTCACTGCCGAAGTCAAACACCAACACCTGCAGCACCACGGACACAGCGGCAAAGCAGCGTGTTAACTAAGAGCTACGCGGAGGTGTGTATGTGGACAGTGCTCTTTTAGAAAAAACTCCATGTATATGTTTATACATGCATGTTGTACCATGGTCAGTGTTACTGCAATAGAAATAGGTAATACAATATAAAATCCTTCCTTAATATGCAAAAATAAGCAATGTAACGGCACTCGGAGTTCGGCCCCACCATGCCGATCCCATTTAGATTTATTTTCAGCAGCAGCAGTGCACAGATGGATGTGGGAGGTGCTCGTCGCGGCACCTGCTGTTGCTAAGCGACACATTTAAAACCGGCGAGAAGCACGGAGCTCCTCTTAAAGACACCGACGTGTTAGAAATATTGATTTTTGAGAGCTCGGTGCCCGACAGGAACGTACTGTACGTCTTCAAGGTACTTATATTATATTATATCATATTATGGCATGATGTGAAGTTACATACTGTGATGACGCCGCGTTGTCACGCATAGTTTGAGGACTACGTGGATCCAGGTTGATTACTGTTGCAACACTGAGAATCTATTTCCTAACGTTAAATAAACTAATATATCAAAAGAACTTCAATAGCTGGAATATATCAATTTGAGCGTTTATGTCAATTTATATCAAATTCACTCACTTTCAAGGACTTCTACCGTGTAAATAAAGGCAGTGGGAGCGAGAGGGACGGTAGATCTGGACGAGGAGGAGGAGGGGGAGGATATTTGTTCAAATACCAATCTTTCTCTAGACAACCACCACCAAAAGTCACCACTACTGCTCGCAGTGTAACGAGTTAATCTTCCAAACCAGGTCAAAAACACTAGAATAGTCCCACTGACCTCCTTGGGCGCCAGCAGAGAGCTGCGAGGGACCTTCCCCCACTCGTCGTCGTCGGGAACCAGTTTGTCGTCCAGCAGTCTGAAGATGCAGTTGGTTTCCACGATGGCGTTCTCGAACCGCTCGTCCTCCTCAGGTGGTCCGGCCGCTGTCGGCACAATGAGACGGACGTGAGTGACGTCAGTGCGCCAGAAAGTGTCGACAGGGCATTTGTACACATGTGGAGAGCGACCCCCCCCCCACCCCCCCCCCCCCCCCAGACCCTGAACCCACTGAGGCCCAGCCTTACGTTGGTGAGCAGCCTGTCCGCCGAGGATCGCCCAGAACTGCTGGGTATCTGGACCCTGTGGGTTGACCCCTTCCTCGATGGTCTGCACCTGGCTCGCCCTGCAGCCCATGTCCTTCTTCGTGTGGATGAAGGTGGCCAAATCCATTGCCTACGAGCCAGAAACAACGTTGTTCTTGATTTATTCTCCATCTCTTGACCTCGACTACGTCCTGTGCTTCACTTCTACGCACAAACTCTGAGAAAAAGGTGCAACTCCCAACAACCGAGTCAGAATCTGGGGACGACTTGAGGTTACTGGGAACGAACTTGGCTGACTCATGATCAGGTTTCTGTGCATAGAAATCACAATAAAATGAGTGAACTGAACCCGGAGGCGGTGCAGAAACACAAATGTTTATTACAAAGTGTCTAGACAGACGTCCTTTGGGGATTTGTTCGAGCTGTAGCCTGAAAGCATGTGTTGGATGAGGAGCACAGATGGGCATACGTGTGTATTACTGTGTGTATTACTATGTGTGTGTGTGTGTGTGTGTGTGTGTATGTGCAGGGAATGTAAATGAGAGGCAGGCCCCAACATTACAGCAGTAGCCTGGATTCTAGACGTGCAAACCAAAGCTCTTGAGGGCGCTCGGTGAAGCTTCCTAGCACAGGTGCGGGCGCTCACCTTGGCCTTCTCGATGACGTTTGAGAACTCTCCCAGCCAGACGACGCAGCGCTCCGGAGTCACCAACAGGAAGCAGTCGCCGCTGTTCAGCGACGACGCTCTCGGCTCCACCAATCGGGTCTGAACGTGACGACGACCTGATTTATAAAGACAGAGTGCAATTAAGCCCCGCCCAGATCGGAGGAGAAAAGGTGCCCCCTTGTCACTTACTAGCAAAAGACAGCAAAATGTCTAAAAGCTGCCGTGTGGAGGGATGAACTACCAACAGGGTAAATAACCCAGAACTAAAAAACAAGCCTTTAAGTTGACAAAATCGAGGCATCGGCAGGAAAAATGGGGGAAACTGAAGGATATCCTCTTTTTTTTTAACACGTAGCTAACATTAACATCATCATTTCAGGAGATGCTAACATAAATAATCCTTTGGCATGCTGAAATCTCGTGATTTTCACGTGCTTACAAGTATTTTGTCTTTGCGTTCGGTTCTGATTTGTTAGATGAGAAGATCCACCCTCGTAAATATAGTTAGCTTAGCACAAAGACTGGACAGCCTCGCTCTGTCTGAAGGGAGCAAACAACTTCCATCCATACACACAGATTGTCAGTGGGCATGGTGTTGGCATCAGTCCAGGTTTTAATTAAGGCTTGACATCGAGCATCAGTCTAAACCCCTTGAAAGTAAAGGAAGTGGAAGGGGAGGAGCCTTATTTTACCTTTGACCTGCATCAGCATGAGGTTCTTGTATGGCACGGCGCTGTTGTTGGACATCTGCTCGGAGATGTTAACGCTGCGCAGATTCACGCTGCTGAAGTTCTCTTTGCTGGCCAGACCTGCCAGAGCCGTGTCGGAGTACTCGGAGGATTTATTCACTGAAATGAGCGAGTACAGAAACCTTCATCATAACCTTCAGGGGTAGAAAAATAGCATAAATGCTTCATTGAACTTTAAAAAAATGCAAATAAACCAGTGCAGTGAACACTGGTCCAGAAGTTAGGCTGAGGCTGCGTTCCAATTAGTACCGTTTACCCAATAAAAACTAAAAAAAGAGACAAACAACGTGACATGTCGTCATGCCGGTTGGCCACGCTTACCCTCGCTCTTCTCGGCCTTCATCCTCTTGCTCTCCAGCTGCGCCACGTTCAACCTCTGCTCCGTGTACTCGTGTCTGATGTCCTCTCTGGCCGCCAGCATCTTCAACGGGTTCCTGGACGCCTGGACGTTCCTGGACGGACGCACCGACCGCTTGTGCTGCATCATGGCCGAAGTCAGCCTGCGGAGGGGGGGGGGAGAAGAGAAGCGTGAGCGCTGTCTGATACGTTTGACCTCTATCCAGCCGGCCCCTCGAAGCCCTCTTTGTGTATTTACTTGGGGCCCTGAGAGCCAAAGATGGCGTCGAAATCTGCGTTGATCTCGATCCTGGTGGGCATGCGCGGGAATTCAGCGACGCGCCGGTAGAACTTGGAGAAGATCTCGTCGTCCAGCTTCATCACTTCCTTCACCGCCTTCTCGGTGACCGTGATGGTGGTTTCCTGCAGACCTGCCACTGAGCCACAAAAGGACCGGCTACGTTAGCCTTGAAGACAACAACAAGGGAACAAGTTGCCCCCCAAAAAACAAGCCCAAATAAGCCCTTTTCTTTTTTTTTTGAGATCTACGAAGATGACTCAAAACAGGTCCATACCTTTGCTATTCAGACGTCCCAAGAAGCTCTCCAACTTGTCTAGTTTCTTGTCCGTTTCCATGTCTGATCTGGCCTCAATTTCTACAAGTGAAATAATTAAATGTTATGCGGGGACATGCAAGATAAAATGATCTTGAACCAACTACAGTAACGGACCATCATTTGGTCTGTTTCAAAATTCAATTGTAAACCACACTGGTGCATAAGTCCTCTGACTTGTACATATATTTAGCGGAGGTGGCCAGCGACGACGGATCCGTCTCACCCTCTTGAGGTTTGTTGACAGCCGGCATGCTGCTCTTGAGTTTGGTGGAGACCGGCGACAGGATGGGACTGATAACCGAGGAGGAGGCAGCCAGGCCTGCGGACACACGGACGGAGACACGAGATGGGACGTTACATTCACTAACATGTAGACCGTGATTACGAGTCAGTCAGGTTTTCTCCACAGATGATCGTACTGGGCATAAAGTGCATTTTGTCGGTGCATATTTCACACAGCGGAGATGTGTGGATGACAGCGGGCTCACACTGACCTTTCTTGACCATACGAGCGGCCACGGTGTACTGGGTGGAGTCGTTGGCGGCCCCTCTGCCCTTTGTCTTCCAGGCATCCTCGCGGATTGAAATCAGCTGTTTCCTCTCCTCGATGGACATCTGGGCCTCGATCTCCTCCCCCGTCTTCTGCACAGACGGAGAGGACCATCAGAAAGACCCGTCACGTTGTGAAAGGATCTTAAAAATCAATGCCAGAGCTGCATTCAGAAAAGAAACTCTTCCAGAAACTAGAGGCTCTACTTTTCCGACCACGTCACCTCTCGCGCAGCTCCACCATGACTCCATGTGACTCCACATTCATCCACGCAGTCGCAGTGTCACACCGAGCAGATTTAAAAAGGGTGGATGCACTCGAACGTGCTCGTGTCCTTTCGCGCCTATTCAAACTACTTTCACGCCACCGGAGCGGCGCCGGCGTTGACTGGAGTTGTACTCAACGCACGGTCGGCATCGAATGCGACCCGGCGGCGCCAAGCAGGAAAAGGGGAGGAGACTCCGGTGCACATGCGGCGCGTTGGGAGCGTGTCCTTACCTGGCTGTGGTGGTCAATGTACTGACACTTTTGGCCGAGGGAGATAGTAGGAGAGAAGGTGGAAGAGAAGACAGGCTCCTGAGGACGCAGAGTGAGAGAAAGGAAAGCAGAGGAGGAAAAAGAAGAAGAAGAAGAAAAGGTGAGCATGCAGATGAAGGAGGATAAGGGGAGAGGATGCAAAAGGAGAGGATGCAAAAGAGACCAGAGGCCAGAGACCAGAGACCAGAGACCAGAGACCAGAGGCCAGAGGCCAGAGACCAGAGACCAGAGACCAGAGGCCAGAGACCAGAGGCCAGAGACCAGAGGCCAGAGGCCAGAGACCAGAGACCAGAGACCAGAGACCAGAGGCCAGAGACCAGAGGCCAGGGACCAGAGGCCAGAGGCCAGAGACCAGAGGCCAGAGACCAGAGACCAGAGGCCAGAGACCAGAGACCAGAGGCCAGAGACCAGAGGCCAGAGACCAGAGGCCAGAGACCAGAGACCAGAGGCCAGAGGCCAGAGACCAGAGACCAGAGACCAGAGGCCAGAGACCAGAGGCCAGGGACCAGAGGCCAGAGGCCAGAGACCAGAGGCCAGAGACCAGAGGCCAGAGACCAGAGACCAGAGGCCAGAGACCAGAGGCCAGAGACCAGAGGCCAGAGACCAGAGACCAGAGGCCAGAGGCCAGAGACCAGAGACCAGAGACCAGAGACCAGAGGCCAGAGGCCAGAGACCAGAGACCAGGGACCAGAGGCCAGAGGCCAGAGACCAGAGGCCAGGGACCAGAGGCCAGAGACCAGAGACCAGAGGCCAGAGGCCAGAGACCAGAGGCCAGAGACCAGGGACCAGAGGCCAGGGACCAGAGGCCAGAGACCAGAGACCAGAGGCCAGAGGCCAGAGACCAGAGACCAGAGGCCAGAGGCCAGAGACCAGAGGCCAGAGACCAGAGGCCAGGGACCAGAGGCCAGAGACCAGAGACCAGAGGCCAGAGACCAGAGGCCAGAGGCCAGAGACCAGAGGCCAGAGACCAGAGGCCAGAGACCAGGGACCAGAGGCCAGGGACCAGAGGCCAGAGGCCAGAGACCAGAGGCCAGAGACCAGGGACCAGAGGCCAGAGGCCAGAGACCAGAGGCCAGAGACCAGAGACCAGAGACCAGAGGCCAGAGACCAGAGACCAGAGGCCAGAGACCAGAGACCAGAGGCCAGAGACCAGAGGCCAGAGACCATGCAAAAAGTCACATGTTAAAGTCACCGGAGGAGTGAAAACACAGTTTAAAGCTGCATTAATCATTATTAATATATCTATGTATTTATTATATGGAAGTGGTCCACAAGTATGTTTTTGAACCCTCTCAGATTCTTTAATTTAAATAACATTTCGAGGCCTTAAGAGTCAAAACAATCCAGTTACTTTACAGGGAAAGAAAATACAATAAATAAGAAGTACGAAGCAGAAAGGAATGTTTTATTCGTAATTGAATGAAAACGCAACATCAACATGCTTAAGAACATATCTGTATATTCCTTTTGCATTCACTCTTTTATTAAACTGTATTTTTTGTAGAAAGTGGAATTAATATTATTTTTAGACTCATCTTTGTTTTTACTTTTAATCAAATTGATGACTCAATGCACGTTTTAAGACCGAATGTGCTTCGCTTTCCAAAACATCGTCCCACCATTTCAGTGAAGAAAGAGCACCCTCTAACACACACACACACACACACACACACACACACACACACACACACACACACACACACACACACACACACACAGGCAATCACACACAGGGGTCCAGACAGAGCTGTGATTGGACAACACAAGTCCCACACGAAGCCGATTGGCCCACACCGTCTTACCCACAGCTGCTCCGACGCAGACACCGCGGAGTCTTGAACCACCACCACTTCCTCCTGTGGGGGTTAAACACAGGGGAAGGTCTGGGTCAGATTGGGGGGGGGGGGGGGGGGGGGGGGCGGGGGGGGGGTCTTGTTGCTGTGATGGGATTAGGGGTGAGACAGCCTGCAGGATTACCATCCAGGGTTTGAGAGGCCGGTTTCTCCTCGGCTGAATACTAATGCGAAGTAGAAGAGCAACATTTCTAAGCGAGAGGTTCTCCGAGCGTGTGATTGAATTGTTTTAAACCAACAGAGATGCATTGAAATCCGTATTAGAGATTCTTATTCTGCGACTACTGGTACTTACCCCGGGGAGCTTACCCCCCAAAAAAAGAAAGAGAGAATCTATTCCCCAAACGCCCCCGAGACTGCTAATTGTACAGCAGCAGACGGACCCATGTGGTTCCTGGTTTACAGTCTTTATAGGGGTCCGGATGCTGCACCGATCTGGACCGCTGGGCGGGGACGGGGGCTGCCGTGGTAACCGTGAAGGACGGGGGGGGGGGGTCCGCCCAACTTCATGATCATATAGCTCCCATCGAGATCGCAACGCAGTCGGAAAGAGGAACTTTTATTTAAACCTAATTTGTACTTTTAACTGCGGTGCAGAGATGTCAGGTTCACCGGGGGACACAATAAAGAACACAAGCAGCTCTTCAAATAAATCAAATAAATGTGATTTTTAGTCATTATTATTATTATTATTATTATTATTAAGACGATGAGACCGACCTCCTTCTCGCAGGTCTGCTCCGACTCCCATGGCTGCGTCTGCTGCTCGGCCGACGCCACCTGAACCACTTCCTGTTTCTTGTTGATCCGGTTCCTCCAGTCCTCCTCGCCGCTCTTCTTCAGCAGCGCCACTCTGTCGCAAACACAACAACAACAACGACAACAAAATGAATGTCCACGAGGGCAGCGGGCCGACATCTTCTGTCGTCGGTTGAACCCTCGACTCCACAGACGGGGGCGGGGCTTTTAAAGTCCTAGAGTCTTGGGTTGTTTTGAATATCAAATAAAATCATGAAGCTTGAATGAAGAGCTGCAACAACCGGTTCACAGAATGCATGCGATACAGTCGGATGGCTGCAGGATTTACCAATTTAAAAAACTTAAAATCCCAAAAGGAGACCGGATGGACTGTATGTAACAATGTTCTGCCTCAGGGTGATGGGGCTGACCCAGCACGTATGCTAAAGGAGACAACACTTCCTCAGCACCACCCTGTTTATTTTGGGGGTCTGACAGTTATTGTGATCAACCGGTTCTGCGTTTAGAAAATAGAAAAACCAGGTCAGAGATTCCTGCTTTCCAAACAGCGTTGATCACGGACGTCTGAGTGTGTCATCATCTCACCAGCTGACTCCGCTGGGGGAGGAGAAACAAATGTTCCTCAAAGAGTGGAACTAGTCCAGTTGTTCATCCCGTTAAGAGCCAACTGGTCTGGACTGAAGTGAAGGACCCGTGAGTTTTATGGACACAAATAGATTTGTCTCTTATTATTATGTCTCTCATCTCTTTTGCACCACTGCTTCACATTCTGGGCACAATTGTGGCTCTATGTTCGGGTCTCCTTTTAGGCTGTTTGCAGAAGGATTTTTGTTTAATTTGGATCTGTTACTTACTTAATTATGAATAAATACAGACAGATATTTCCAGAAACGCTAAAGAAGTGTCCTCACGGTATTCCACGGAGAGGGTGGATGGAGGGGGAGCGAGAGACGCACAGTGAACAGCGTGAAAAGAGACGATAACGTTAAAAGAAAAAGCTCTCATTCGGTCCCAATAACCCGGGAAGACGGAAGTCACGCTCGGATCCTCGGCTGTCACTCACCTCTCCTTGATGGACATCTGTTTGGCGGACATGCCGTCAGACAGTTGGTCTCCAGACTCCGTCGGGGACAGCGGCTCTCCGGAATAGTCACTGTGCCCGCCCAAGTCGTCGCCGTGGTCCGGGGGCTGGGGCTGGACCAGCGCCTGGGGGAAGCACTGGGGTTTGGGGGGTGTCTGTGGAGGCACCTGGGGTTTGGGCGTCTGCAGGGGGGGCGTCTGCAGGTAGGGCTTCGGGAGAGGCTGGACGAACCCCTGAGGTCTGGGCTGGGTTTGTGGGGACTGAGTGAAAGGCTTGTGGGGCTGGACGTCGGCCGGAGGCTGCTGGGCGAAGGGCTTGGGGAGAAGATTCTGGAGGCCGGTTTGCTGCTGGCTGCTTGACACGTGAGACGCCGTCCTGGAAGACGCTCTAGCCGTCAGCGGCCTCAGCGGTGCGGGATGCTCCTTCAGGTCTGGAAACGAGCCAACAATGAACAGTCATACATACACCTGCAGAGTTATACGTGGGTTATGTTTTTAGTCGGGTTCGTTTGTTTGTCAGCAGGATTTTATTAAAACTCCAGGCCCTATTTTCATGGTCAAGGTGGTCAAAAGGAAGATCTGAATCACGGGCCGGATACACAGATCCTTTTTTCATCCTTCCAGTTGCATGTTTGATTACCAGTAATCCCCCAGTGTAACTAGTACTCATCCCTGAAGCACACGCAGCCGCGTTAGTATCATGTGAACTGGGATGCCGTTCACATTTTGATGGGACTCATCTGCTATCTGGAGGCGAAACGCCGGTCCACACAAGGACAACGACCACGTCTCTGAGGTCAGGGTAAAGGTCAGCGTTAGGCACGTCGTCCTGGCCTCACGATACTGTAGTCTGACTAAATGAGAGCCCGGCCTGCAGAAGAGGCGTCCTCCGCGTCCTTCATGTCCTCTACCCGTGTTCTTAAAAAGTGACGAACAATTGTTCCTCGAGTGCCTTCACCTGTCTGTGCACCAACCCCTGGACACACACTGCACATGAACAGGTCAGGCCCATCACAGTAATGTGGTGCACGGGGACGCAGACCTCTGGGGCATCCACGAGCTGACAGTCGGAAAGGGGGGGGGCTTCCTCTTTCTAGACAAAGGGGGCCACGAGGCAAAATGCATGGTGAAAATATGCTAATGAGATGCAGCTTCAGACGCCTCTCTCTCTCTCACATCAGCCAAATGAAATACCCCCCAGCTGTGTGTGCAGCCGGCAGGAAGCAATCGTGCTGCACGAGACAATGAGGGTAATGAGAACAGCCCCCCCCCCCCCTTTCCCTAGACATTTGCTTTCACTTTCCTTTTCTTTTTGTCACTCCCTTCCTCTCCTTCCCTTTTTCCGTCCGCTCCCGTTTCTACATCTCTTCCCACACATCCCCCCTTTTTTCATTCCTCCTCCACTTTTCTCCATCACATATCTGTGCAAAGGGGGGAGAAGCCTCCTCCTACCTGAGATGCCTGGCTGGCTCCTGCTGCCGCTGCACTGCTCCTGCTGTGTGGAGGAGCCGCGAGCCGCCTCCCCCGGGTGCCCTCCCCCTCCTCTCCCTCCTCCCTCGGCTCTCTCCTCGCCCTCCTGGGAGCGTCCGTCTCTCCGGTCGGGCAGAGGCTCCGCCGGCTCGCCCCTCCGCAGAGAAGAGAGCTGAGGCTGAGGATGCTGGTCCCGGTCGGGGGAGTGCAGCTTTCCCTTAACGCTGCCGTCTTGGACCTCTCCTCTGGCTCCTCCCTGCCGTCTCCCCCGAACCTCCTCCACCTCCTGACGCTCTCTCCAGCTCTCCTCCTCCTCCCCCCGCCGCCTGTGACTCGCAGGAGCCCCCGCTCTCTGCCGGCTCTCGGGGGGGATGAGGAGAGGGGAGGAGCGCAGCGGGTCTCCTCCGCCCTGGCTGATGGAGAAATACATCAGCGCCCTCTCCTGGTGGCCGCTGGGAGCGCCGGCAGCCTGTTGTCGGGCAGGGCCGTAGGGCACGGCGGCGGCGGACTTCCCTGGACGGAGACCGCCGCCGCCGGCCGCGTCATCGCCGGGCGTGACGGTCACCGTGGAGACGGCGGCCTGGGAGGTGACGGCCGCCACGGAGCGGATCAGGGAGGCGGACAGGGGCTCCAGTTTGAGTGCGCCGCCGTTTTTCAGCTGCAGGGAACGGCAGGAGTCATGTCAGACATGTGGGGGGATGGAGAGAGTGACAACGGGAAGGGGGTTGATACGGAGAAAGGAGGGGTTAAAGGTCACAGGGGGATGGTAAAGGAGACGGGTGGACGAGGGGAAGGACGGCAGCAATCAAGGCCAATTAGGGAAACAGTTTGGAGTCGTTTGGGTTGCATGAAGCTGCAGGAAGCCGACGCACTCACACACAACGACGTCATGAGGACACAAAGACACAACAGTTGTTCCTTCAGCCGTCATCAAAGCTATATGCCATTCACGAACAATCGTTAACACATTAACTTATCGTTTGGTGTATATGATGCATGGAATAATCAATGGTGTTCTTATTTCAACCTGTCCATATTTCCAATAAATGTGGACCAGTACGTAACCCTGAAACCTATGAAATCACATATTGTACTGAATATTATACATAAAAAGGCCTTTTGGTGCTTTCAGACAATATTTAATGACGATTATTGTATGATAATGAGGCTTCTAAGTGTTGTTCAGAAAATAAGTTCAGAAAATGATATTGCATTAATATTCGTGTATTGAAATATGACCCATCTCTTCGATACTCAAACTCTGCACCAGGTTACTGTCAATGGATCTTAAAACGAGGTCTTTGTGTTGACCCCCACGCTGCTCTGCACACGGCCACATCCATCCACACTCCGAAGAGCATTCAGGGACATCAGCTGTGAGTACGAGCATTCGTTTGATGCAACCAATCAGAAGCTCCATACAGGCAGCAAAGGGGGGGCGGGGGGGGGGGTCTTACATGTTCTCCCCGATTGGCCTTTAAGTCGTTGCACGCGGTGGAGGTTACCGGCAGCTCAGCTTCCTGTGTGGACACCAGCGACTATGAATGGAGGTGAAGTCTGCCACTGTGTTTGGCTTTCACTGCATACAGAGTGGACACTCTATCCGTGTATGGTATATTGTATATATATATATATATACTTATACAGTATTTATGACTTCCAAATGTTGGTCATTTGCGACATCTAGAGGCCCCAGTTTGAAAAAGCGACACCTGTTCCTCATCATGTCATCCGTCACTCACAAAGAGACACAGGTGACCTGGAAGTGACTCATCCGTTACTGCAGGCCTGTTCCCTGTAAGAAGACCTGACATGCAAATAATCTTCAGATGCCGGGTTTAATTAAAAATAATATTTTAAGTTTTAAGTTTAATATAGAATAGAAAATCTCATTCTGTTCTTCTGCGCCACTCCCAAATGTCTTACGCTATCGTTGGTACGCTAGCGTTGGTACGCTATCGTTGGTACGCTATCGTTGGTACGTTGGTACGCTATCGTTGGTACGCTATCGTTGGTACGCTATCGTTGGTACGCTATCATTGGTATGCTATCGTTGGTACGCTATCGTTGGTACGCTATCGTTGGTACGCTATCGTTGGTACGCTATCGTTGGTATGCTATCGTTGATACGTTGGTATGCTATCGTTGGTACGCTATCATTGGTATGCTATCGTTGGTATGCTATCATTGGTACGTTGGTACGCTATCGTTGGTATGCTATCGTTGGTATGTTGGTATGCTATCGTTGGTACGCTATCGTTGGTACGCTATCGTTGGTACGCTATCATTGGTATGCTATCGTTGGTACGCTATCGTTGGTACGCTATTGTTGGTACGCTATTGTTGGTATGCTATCGTTGGTATGCTATCATTGGTATGCTATCGTTGGTATGCTATCGTTGGTACGCTATCGTTGGTACGCTATCGTTGGTACGCTATTGTTGGTACGCTATTGTTGGTACGCTATTGTTGGTACGCTATTGTTGGTACGTTGGTATGCTATCGTTAGTACACTATCGTTGGTACGTTGGTACGCTATCGTTGGTACGCTATTGTTGGTACGCTATTGTTGGTACGCTATTGTTGGTACGTTGGTATGCTATCGTTAGTACACTATCGTTGGTACGTTGGTACGCTATCGTTGGTATGCTATCGTTGGTATGCTATCATTGGTATGCTATCATTGGTACGGTATCGTTGGTACGTTAG
The DNA here is from genome assembly GCF_009769545.1 of Cyclopterus lumpus. Classification (NCBI taxonomy): domain Eukaryota; kingdom Metazoa; phylum Chordata; class Actinopteri; order Perciformes; family Cyclopteridae; genus Cyclopterus; species Cyclopterus lumpus. Next base: position 21,599,354 of record NC_046982.1, on the reverse strand, counting down.
TACGCTATCGTTGGTATGCTATTGTTGGTATGCTATCATTGGTACGCTATCGTTGGTACGTTAGTACGCTATCGTTGGTATGCTATCGTTGGTATGCTATCGTTGGTATGCTATCATTGGTACGCTATCGTTGGTACGTTAGTACGCTATCGTTGGTATGCTATTGTTGGTATGCTATCGTTGGTATGCTATCGTTGCATGTTTTTGTGACTTTATTTTGTCATTACAACTAATTGCTCATTCATTCATTTTGTAGGGGCAATTAGGACCACGGTGGGTGAGGGTCCGGACCAAGAAAACAGGGATAAAAGGGAATCTATTGTAACGCTGTGAACTGAGATCTACTGAATGTTCTGCTTCGTACTTTTACCTGCTGCACCTCTCCCTGGGTGATGGGTTGAGTCTGAAATCGGGCGCTGGCCCTGCGCTGCCGGGTGTCTCCTCGGGCCCTCTCGGCCGTCTTGCCCGTAGGCCGAGCGAGGCGGTTGAAGAGCGCCATCTTCTCGGCCAAGGTGAGGGTGGACAGGTCCGGCTCTTTGGAGAAGAACTCCTGGCCGTCTCCCTCCGTCCCAGCATCGGGGGCTTGAACTGGTCTCCGGTGCTCCTGGGTCTCCTTCTCCCGGTCCTGGACTGCTGAGTCTGGCTGCGAGGAGACCGGGATGCTGGGTAGCGACAGGGGGGAACATGGAGAACATTTAGATTTGAAGTATTTAAAATATGGGGTTTGTAAATTGTCAAAGAGGATAAGGGGACTAGATATAAGATAAAATATATATATAAGATATAACAAACCACACCCAGTTGCTTTTGACTTGTAACTTTGAGATATCCTATGACATGAATGACAGAGAATCTTTACAGGCAAGAAAAGAGAAGAAGTGTTTTATCAACTTGTTGAATTTCAGTTTTTAAAAGAAATTTAAATTAAAAAAAACAAACATCTGCAGTCTTAAGGTACCAAACGTGTCCCTCTGCTGAGTATCAAATAAGTGAATGCAACAACCAGCGAGCCGGTAATTAGCTGTAACGACTGTGGCAGATTACAGGGCGTAAGTAGATCAGCGTGCATATGCCAGATAATCATATAATGCACTCGGATGTCTGTAAACAAACCTGCAGGACACGTGAACCTGGACATGCTGCAGGGGGGGGCTTTAACCGACTCGACCTCTGACCTTTCCAGAAGAGATATGCAAACTTGTTTTGTGACCTTTTGGGTAAAGGACGTACCGAATGAGTTATAGTGTTAACGGCGACTTCCTGCCCCTATAAGGTGCACTTAGACGAGCCGGGTGAGCAGATCAGCGCTGCAGCCAGCAGAGGGGGTCGGAGGGCGAAATGTCTCCGGCTCTAGTTTCAGTTTCATGTTCCTTTGTTGAAGAGGCGTAAATATGTCACCGGAGGGTGAGCTTTGTGCACAGCGCAGCTGGAAAGTTATCTCGAGGGTGAAATACTTTAATTTGAGAGCCTCTTTATGAATCTTTTATCTCCTCACATGTTTTAAATAACAAAGAGATATTTAAAGATGCAAATTAAAATGTGGTGAAGTTCTTTTCAACCCCACACGTGGTCATTTCTTAGCCCACAGAGGTCCATCTACTGTAACGCTTTAATTTAACTGGGATCATACGAGCACACATGTGTGCGACACGTGCACGCTCACACAGATGCACATGTGAGCAGGCGGCCCAGCTGTACCTGATGCTGGTCACTCTGGTGCCGACTGCGGTGGAGCCGGAGACACCGGCGACATGAGTGTAGACGCTCCGAGGCTGTGACGACGCGGCAGGTTCACTTAAAAGAGGAAAAGGTGAAATATAGACAACGCAAGGCAAAGAAAGACCTTCAGGTAGAAGGATAAGATAAAGAAGAGGCAAAAGAAAGGAAAAACATATTCTCTGCTCAACAAGACAAAATCCCAGACCCACCTTGAAGCGTGGACCACCTCCTTGCCGGTGACGGGTTGAGTGTGAGACCGATCCTGGACTCTTCTCAGGCGCCGTTCCACAGCCGCGTTTCGAGAGCGCGGTTTGGGAATGTTTCCGTCTGATGTCCTTTCCAGCTCCTGGAGGAACACGTCGTCGGAGAAAAACATCAGTTTGAAGTCCATGAATAGACAGTTAACTAAATAAACTGCAAATTACACAAATACCAGCATCATTAGGATCACGAAACATTGCTCGTTAAAAAATTAACAGTATTAATCGTTTGTTTTTATGATTGAAAAGGTACACAATGTAGGAAGTGTACCCTGAAGAGAGACATCTTGGCGGCCACGCTCATCTTGGCTCGATCGTCTAGTTTCCCTTCTTCTAGCGAAAAGGAGAGAATAATAAATAAATAAATAATTAAAACTTTTTAAATGAAGAATTATATGTGCATTCATGCAGTAGACTGAATTTACCTTCAGGATCCTGGAGCTGTGATGGGCTTAGACGAGACCTGCAGAAAACAATACGTTATATAAGTCAAGCATCAGCATTTAAGACTTCTTTCTTTTTTAATGTATTTGAGGAACCACGATGTGATTATCACGATCGGACCTAGAACCGAACCTAGGATCGGACCTAGAACTGAAGAGCTCCTGTTGACCCCTGTACCTATCTGACTCCAGCCGCTCTGCAGACGTGATGGGCTGCGTCCTAAACCTCTCCGACATGCGACTGTCTCCCGGGGCGATGTAGCGCCGAGGCCTCCGCGGAGCGCCCCGGTCCCGGTCGCCGCCGCTAGCCGCGTCTACCTCCGTCGCCGGCAGATCGACTTTAGTAGTCTCACTTTTTTTAGGATTTAGAAAGATTGACGAGGACAACAAAGAGGAAAAGTAGAAGTAGAGAAAGCTATTAACATTGTTTGGTTTTAGTGGTTTTACCGGAAACTGCACTCGAGTTAGAAGAGCGGGGGTCTCACACGTGGATATTGATGCACACGCTGAGCACGACCTGCCCGTGAAGAGCCATTTCTCAAAGGTTAACATGCAGAAGCAGACAACCTCCAAAGTGTACCTTGCTGTAACCAGAAAACCAAACTGCAGACACGACGATGGACATGGACGTGAGGATGGTAGAGGTCATTGCAATACACCGTGACACATTTCATGCCACAGATCATTCTATCAGCATTAATTTTTTCTCTGGATCATATAGGATTATGCTCACTAATGCAGAGTTAGACGGTTATTTTGTGATGCAACACAGAGCCCATGCCTGGTGGACCTACAACTCTGGTTTCCGGTTGGCATTCTCCAGATATGAGTGTCGCAGCTGTGCCACGGACACCCTGGTGTCCAGGGAGCCCGTCTCCCCGTCGGGTGGAGGCGCGGCCCTCAACGCCTCCCTGCAGGCCGCCGCCCTCTCCATGCGGTACGCGGTAGAATGCTGGCTTATGCCTATGTCCGACATGGCGCGGGTTCTCATCTTGTGCTTGGGCCCTCCGCCCACCGTGCTTCTTGATTTGGCCTGCGGCAAAGAGGAGCGCTTCTGGAGATAGACGGCCGAGTCCAACATCTGGTTCCCTGATGGGTCCGGACGCTGCTGCTGCCTCTGGGGCTCAAAGTCCAGTTGGGGCTCTCGTGGATTTCTCCGGGAGTCTTGCTGCTGATTTGGAGACTCTTGCCATTGGAGCTCGAACTCCTGCTGTCTTTGAGGGAGCTGTTGTTTTTGAGGCTCTGGCGGCTGGTCGTACTGATGCTGCGTTGGAGGTTCTTGCTGTTGTCTCTGTCTGGGTTCATACTGTTGTGGCGTTGGGGGTTCTTGCTGTTGTCTCTGTCTGGGTTCATACTGTTGTGGCGTTGGGGGTTCTTGCTGTTGTCTCTGTCTGGGTTCATACTGTTGTGGCGTTGGGGGTTCTTGCTGTTGTCTCTCTCTGGGTTCATACTGTTGTGGCATTGGGGGTTCTTGCTGTTGTCTCTGTCTGGGTTCATTCTGTTGGGGCATTGGGGGTTCTTGCTGTTGTCTCTGTCTGGGTTCATACTGTTGTGGCATTGGGGGTTCTTGCTGTTGTCTCTCTCTGGGTTCATACTGTTGTGGCATTGGGGGTTCTTGCTGTTGTCTCTGTCTGGGTTCATTCTGTTGGGGCATTGGGGGTTCTTGCTGTTGTCTCTCTCTGGGTTCATACTGTTGTGGCATTGGGGGTTCTTGCTGTTGTCTCTGTCTGGGTTCATTCTGTTGTGGCGTTGGGGGCTCTTGCTGCTGGATCTGGGGCTCTTGATGGTGGATTTGGGGCTCTTGGTGGTATACAGGCTCCGAGGTTTGATGCTGCCGGGGCTGCTGGAGTACAACGGTGTGGGAAGGCTGCATAGATCTAAACCCTCTCTCCTCTTGGCTGTCACGGCTAGAGAGATGCTCTCTCCCTCTTTCTCTGATCCTCTGGACATTTCTCTCCCTCCCCCTCTCCCTCGGTCTCTCGCGATCCCAGTCTTCCTCGGCCTGACTCACCCTTCTCCGTTCTGGGCTGTAGTTCTGCCAGTCCGTGTCTTCGTGACGACCCCTGTGAGGGTCGTCCACACTCTTTTCCCTTCGGCGGATCTCTGAGGGCAACACGGCTTTCCTGCTCTTCAGCAGGCCCTCTGTATGGGCCTCTTCCTGCAGGGCCTGCCGAGCCTCCAATCTCGCCTCCTTGTGGGTGGCATGGATTTGGTCGGCACTCACCCTCCTTCGCGGTTGCACCTCAGGAGGTCCAGGAAGGTTATCAGAGGCCGCTGGGGCAGGGAAGGCCAGATAGGGCTGAGAGTCGACAGCAGGGCCAGTGTGTTGGTACTCCGGGACGAAGAGAGGGTGGGCAGTATGGTGGCCTGCGCCAGTCCTTTGCTCGGTGGGTTCTGAGCGGTGTGGGGTGTACTGAGCAGAGTTCCCCTGAGTGTGGTGTCTGTTACCCTGGTGCTTGTCTGGACTCCAGTCGGGTGGCCTCTGGACCATTTCATCCCCGGACAATCGTTCTCTTACCCGGATTCTTGGGGAAATAAACGGATAAGGGACACTGAGATTCCAGTTCAGTTAAAGACCTTCGGGCATTCTCCGAAAATCCAAACTCAAATCAAACAAGAGGAGACTAGAGAGCATAATAAGCTTTTAATCTGAAGGGACACAAGGGGTGGTACATGATTAAATATATACGAGCCAAATCTACTACATATTTTGCTCTAGCTGATTGGTGCCCAAAGGCCCCAAAAAATTTATAGATTTAAATTGTCATGCGCTTAATTGCATTCCAACAAAAAATTGCAAAAGCCGATCGCATAAACGTTTATGAAACAAGAATATCACGGGACCAACTTGAGCTCATAAATCCTACAGTATAATTGCCACTAGGTCAAGTAGTACCATGCCCTGGGTTTCTTAGCTCTCGCTCTCTCTCTGTGCCAAAAAAAAGTAAGCCAAACTATTTTGATCTGCAACCTTCTGACCCCTGGTAGCCAAAGGTTGCTCTAATCTCATTGTGGACCACTAAGCCAGACATAATTGACGGGCCTCTGCTTCATCTGACATGGCATGAAGGACTTACACAGTGCTCGTGCTACACAAGTGCACGCTAACGCTAACGTTAGCGCGGGCAGCTGATAAGGTTGGTAACCCACATGGGGGGACACACCAGCTAGTAAACACATCAGACATCACCAACAAATAGACGGTGTGGTTTTACTTCCTGTATTACGACATCTTTGCTAATGGAGCTCATGTGTACCAATGAAATCAATGCAGCTTTGCTAACACTCTCTATAAAGGTTTGTCTCAACCATGCCCGACGTTGCCTCTGTGAATTACACCTGTCCACACGGCTCAAAAGGCTGACCCGAGTGCAGCTATGTCACGTATCTGGGCCACCGTCCAGTCCAGAAATACCCGAATACTCAAGGACTTTAATGGGGAAAAAAAACAAAATATGTCTGGTAATCTGTTTCCTTCTAAAAGTCCATTCAGCAACGAAAGAACATCTTATCTTACGCAACGTCGTTGTCAAAGTCACTGACGGGGTACTCGGATGAAATTTCACAAGGGAGGGGGGGTGGGGGGGGGGGGGGGGGGGGGGGGGGGGAGCGCGGCATCAGTTGACGAAGTGCTGAGTCAGATGGTTCTACCAGAGACCGGGTCGGGGGGGTGACCCATCAACTCTGGATCACTACCTCCACTCAACTGCTCACGAAACCCGGGCCAAACACAGTCACGGCTAATTTAACCGGTGGCCTTTCTGACTTCCTATAAAGACCGTTTTAAGAGAACCAGAAGGGAGTTTAGTGAAACAAAGAATTTCATTCTCAAAGAATTCCCAATTCTTTTTTATTATTGAAGTGTTCTTAAGATCGGCCTCCCTTTCCTATTTTGGACAGTGACTTGAAGAAATGCGAATTTTCTTTTTTTTGTGTGACTTTTTCGTTCATGCTATATAATCTTGAGTTTAATAAATAAATTAGGGATGAAAGTGTGTCGGTTTCAGAGATTAGAGCAAAGTGAGCACTGAGCAGCTGAACTGTTACAGGATCACTTTAAAATGTGCACTTTGTACACATTTATCAAAGGTCTGTCATCAATCGTTACTTCTTGGCCTTCATATGAATTGATAATTATATTATATGTTATTCATAGGGTATTATCTCACTTCTAAATGACTCGTCCCTTTTGTGGTATCGTATTAAAGTTTTACGTTATATATAAAGTGACGTAAGCTCTTTGCTAATGGACCGAGCTGCTGATAAATCGGGGTCTCCTCTGGGGCCAAGCAGGGGAACCAGATCCCCCCCCCCCCCCCCCCCCCCCCCCCCCCCCCCCCCCCCGATGAGCTCCCCGGAGCGCCTTTCCGGGTGTAACTGGAGCAGGACGGAGCTGGACCCAGATCCTGGACCCAGACTAGTTTGCTTCTTATGGTTGTAAAAATATGTAGCGCGCTCCTTTTGGAGGTGATTATCTGTCTAAATACTGACAGGAGAACAGGTTCATGTGGTTCAAACTCTCTACACGTCGTCTAAAAATACGCTTTAGACACAACATCGCTCCACGGCAGCTCCACAGGCAGCTTTACACGGTAGGTGGAACGACCCAGAGGGGAATATGTACCGGCTCGGGATCATGATTTGGCAATTTTTGTATATAAAAAAATGGAATGTTTTGTCTCAGTTCACGTGGTCTCGTACGTTCTCACCCGTGTTGTGTAAACTCACCCCTGTCTGTTGAGGATGCTCTGGGCCTGCTGCTCTATGAACAGATCCCCAGGTGAGATGCCGTAGCGAGGGGAGGGCAGGGAGGCCCGGCGGGCGGTGCGAGGGGAGCCGGGCACCCCTGCGATGTTGTAATCCCTGGCGGAGGCGGGGCTTGGCTCCTGATAGGCGGCGTCCTGCTGCTGCTGGGACGGAGGTGGATGCGGCTCCTGGGTTCTGGATCTAGAAGCGATCGCGCGCTCCGGAGGCGCACCGCGCCGGTAGTTCTCCATGTTCATCGCTCTCTCCCGCTGCGAAAATCGCCTGGGCCTTTCCGGTGTAGGGGGAGGGGCTTGGTTCGAGTGGGCGGGGCCGGAGGTGGAAACGGGGGAAGGATCCGGGTGAGTCCTCATGTAAACCCGGCCCACTCCGGCGCGGTACGGCACCCTGGGCTCCCGCCCTTGTACCTCGGCTTCCTGTCTGTCGCCCTGCCGCCCGGAAGCCGACTGCCGGTCGGAGCCGTCCGCGTCACGCCGAGACCGGTAGCGCGGCGTGTAATCGGCGTCCGCCTCCTGGTCCAGGAGGATGCCGTAGCGCTCCGACAGCTGGCGGCGGCGCTCGGCTTTGTAGCGGGCGATGCGTTCGGCCTTGGAACTGAGGCCGGCCGCGTTCGGGGAGCCAGGAGCGGGCGTAGATGAGGCGGCTAACGTCACTGGGTCGACGTACACCAACATGGGCTCCTGGCGCACGCTGCCGACGCCACCTTTGACCTGAGGGGATCTGTCTAGAGATGACAGCTTCCTCTGGGGTGCCTCCAACTCCTCTCGGCTGTAGCGCCTCACTGCGGCAAATAGAGGAAAACACTCGTTCATATCCAAGTCCGACTAATGGCAGCATCGTTCGTCGAGCCGCGCTTACCCATCACACGAGGCTCACAGGGATCCGAGGCGCGGGTGTACCGCGGAGGGTCCTCCTCCAGCATCCTGTTGGCCACCAGACCACCGGGCACCAGCGCCGGGGGAGCGTCACTTTCCATGCCCTCCAGGCGCCGGGCGATCCTCTCCTTCCTGTCGATAGGGGACGGGGGAGGGGAGGAGGCAGAGTTCAAAGGGCAGCAGCCGTATTCAAGACAGGTTCGCGTGTGAAAGTAGTGAGCACCTGGAGATACCTGTTCATTCCCAAATCCTTTGCGACTGCTCTCTCAAAGTGTTTCTTCAGCTCCGAAACTGAATATTAGAACAAAGCAAAATGTTGTATTTTGTAAAAAAACAACAACAACAACAACGAACGTCTTCTGAGTTGTTGTGCGTACTGAGGGACGAGTCACGCACCCTTGGGAAGGACAACCAGGAGTTTGGCATCTGTGTCTGAAACACTCTTCACCAAGCCGGTGTTGTCGCCCGGCAGGAAGTCGCTCTGGAAACTGAACGAGAGCAGAGTCACAAACCACATCCCGACAATGTACCGTATTTCATTTAATATGTCTTAAATAAAGCGTGTGTCTGTTCCAGCCTCAGAGGCCTTGTCTTAAAGAGAGGTGGCAGGTAAAGGTGTTACTTCCTGACTGGATCCAGCTTAACAACGAGGTCACCGAGTCCTGACTCTCCTCCAATTAGAAACAGACAGTCTGAAGGTTTGAATTAATGCCATAGCATATCACAATCGACTTGTCACTCAAAACAAACTATTTCATGTGTATATATATATATTTTTTTATAAAGGACCAAATAAGGTAAAACCTGCTTGTGACACTCGGGTTTTTTATGTTATAAATAAATAAATAAAAAGGTGGAAACCCCCGTAGACTAATGCAGAAGGAGGTCGGTTGTGCTCCTGGAGGAGGTGTTACGGCCTGCTCCTTTCGATGCTTACCGGCGTAAATGCTCTTAGTTATTATTCATTTTAACTGCTGTAATATATATATATATATATATATATATATATATATAACGCCTACATTTAGATGAACAAAAGGCTCATCTTATCTTTCTGTCGGTCGTTTTGGGTGAAAAGGAAACGCACCTGAAGGCTTCTGTGGGCAACGAGGCGGAGCTGCAGATCTTGGTCCTCCGAGCTTTAGGTCCGAACTCTGAGAAGAGAAAACAAGACTAAGAAGAAGAATCTACTGTGTATGTACATTTGGAAGTATAGATAGATCCACATTAAAAACTAAATGCTAACTTTATGCTCTGGAAGGTGGTTTAATGGAGACTGTTTGAGTCCTCAAACGCCAAATATTCATTAATTATGCACATGAAAATGTACGTTTAATAGATCTCAAATGAACAGCAATACTTTCTTTATCTTTATCTTCCTTTACTGTAAAGCCCTTTGTACTGTTAAGTTTATTGTTTCATTGTTACCATTAATATTATTATTAAGACAGCGTTCAGATGGGTACGATAGAAAGGGAAGTGTTCCGACTGGCTGATACAAATTGTCACTTTAACTTAAAATGATTCGTTATGAATGATAAAATAATAAAAATGAAACGACGCGGCTGAAAAGCAACAGCGTGGCGGTAGAAGCCTGAATGATCCGCTTCAAGGGCTTCTGATGCGTGACGTGTTGTTTGTGGAGGAAGTCAGAATCAGACACAGGCGAGGCCAGAGAATCTGGGTTTTTGTACCGTTGTTTTTCGTCATATTACACGTATCGGCCTGTTTATCTGGAAACGCCTGCAGGTTGTCAACAAAACCAGCAGCGCGGAGCTCAAGGTTGAGCTGACGGGCCCAGAAGAGAGCGTTGGTGAGGAGAGGAGACCGATGTGACCCCGTGTGACCCCGTGTGACCTTTCGCTTGCACACAATCGGTTCGCAGGCAAAAACGACGTCGTAGCACACACACACACACACACACACACACACACACACACACACACACACACCTGTTGAACAAGCGGCACCAGACGTAGTAGCAGAAATGACCTTTCACTACTCGGAACAGAGCGGCCCGACGCCAACATTCACACCCAGAGCGACAGATTATCCCCAAACTCTTCCACGCGCCACAAATCGGACGAAGCAAACAGAAGCAAAGCGAGGGAGTCCGGGTTCGACTCTTCAAAAGGCCTTACCTTGGCCACATGGCTGCTCGTGGTTCACATGGTAACTAGAGATCCACGGGTTGCGAAACATGTTTGGGGGGGGGAGGAAGGAGAGAAGAAGAAGGACGCCGCGAGACTCCCCCCTCCGGTCACGGCGGCGGAAAAAGGAGGCGAGAGCTGCAACCGGCAAGCGGACAAGCAGGGATGGAGGTGGTGACACACACACACACACACACACACACACACACACACACAAGCAGAGAGAAGCACACGGCCACAGCAGAGCGACTGCCCCGGCTGCACAGCGAGCACAGACTGACTGTCACCCGGGATGTGTGTGTGTGCATCGGTGTGTGTGTGTGCATCGGTGTGTGTGTGTGCATCGGTGTGTGTGTGTGTGTCGGTGTGTGTGTGTGTGTGTGTGTGTGTGTGTACAGAAAGACAGCGCAGCAGGGTGCTAAAGAGGCTCAGAGCTCTAATCAGATTACAGGCAGAAATTAGCCTTGATGATGAAAGCTCTGGAACAGGATTGGAGGAGGGTGCTGGCGGGGCTGCAGGGGTCTGTGTGTGTGTGTGTGTGTGTGTGTGTGTGTGTGGGGGGGGGGGGGGGGCGTACTCCCGGGAGTCAAGACGGTTTCCTCCACGCACGTCACACGTCCAAAAACATCAAGCCAGAAATTGCATTAACATCGCTGTGAGTCGTCTTCTGGTTATTTTTTTTTTGTCTAAATGGGAGTCCACCGGCTCACCGGACTGAGAAGGCCACTGGGAGAAGGAGAAGGCCACTAGGTGAAGGAGAAGGCCACTGGGAGAAGGAGAAGGCCACTAGGTGAAGGAGAAGGCCACTGGGAGAAGGAGAAGGCCACCGGGAGAAGGCCACTGGGAGAAGGCCACCGGGAGAAGGCCACTGGGAGAAGGAGAAGGCCACCGGGAGAAGGCCACCGGGAGAAGGCCACCGGGAGAAGGCCACCGGGAGAAGGCCACCTGGAGAAGGCCACCGGGAGAAGGCCACCGGGAGAAGGCCACTGGGAGAAGGCCACCGGGAGAAGGCCACTGGGAGAAGGAGAAAGCCACTGGGAGAAGGCCACCGGGAGAAGGCCACTGGGAGAAGGAGAAGGCCACTGGGAGAAGGCCACTGGGAGAAGGCCACCGGGAGAAGGCCACCGGGAGAAGGCCACCGGGAGAAGGCCACTGGGAGAAGGAGAAGGCCACCGGGAGAAGGCCACCGGGAGAAGGCCACCGGGAGAAGGCCACCGGGAGAAGGCCACCTGGAGAAGGCCACCGGGAGAAGGCCACTGGGAGAAGGCCACCGGGAGAAGGCCACTGGGAGAAGGCCACCGGGAGAAGGCCACTGGGAGAAGGCCACCGGGAGAAGGCCACTGGGAGAAGGAGAAGGCCACTGGGAGAAGGCCACTGGGAGAAGGAGAAGGCCACTGGGAGAAGGAGAAGGCCACTGGGAGAAGGCCACTGGGAGAAGGCCACCGGGAGAAGGCCACTGGGAGAAGGAGAAGGCCACCGGGAGAAGGCCACCGGGAGAAGGCCACCTGGAGAAGGCCACTGGGAGAAGGAGAAGGCCACCGGGAGAAGGAGAAGGCCACTGGGAGAAGGCCACCGGGAGAAGGCCACTGGGAGAAGGCCACCGGGAGAAGGCCACTGGGAGAAGGAGAAGGCCACCGGGAGAAGGCCACCGGGAGAAGGCCACCGGGAGAAGGCCACCGGGAGAAGGCCACCTGGAGAAGGCCACCGGGAGAAGGCCACTGGGAGAAGGAGAAGGCCACTGGGAGAAGGAGAAGGCCACCGGGAGAAGGCCACCGGGAGAAGGAGAAGGCCACCGGGAGAAGGCCACCGGGAGAAGGCCACCGGGAGAAGGCCACCGGGAGAAGGCCACTGGGAGAAGGAGAAGGCCACTGGGAGAAGGAGAAGGCCACCGGGAGAAGGCCACCGGGAGAAGGCCACCGGGAGAAGGCCACTGGGAGAAGGAGAAGGCCACTGGGAGAAGGAGAAGGCCACCGGGAGAAGGCCACCGGGAGAAGGAGAAGGCCACCGGGAGAAGGCCACCGGGAGAAGGCCACTGGGAGAAGGAGAAGGCCACTGGGAGAAGGAGAAGGCCACCGGGAGAAGGAGAAGGCCACTGGGAGAAGGCCACCGGGAGAAGGAGAAGGCCACTGGGAGAAGGAGAAGGCCACTGGGAGAAGGAGAAGGCCTTTGAGAGAAGGCCACCGGGAGAAGGAGAAGGCCACTGGGAGAAGGCCACCGGGAGAAGGAGAAGGCCACCGGGAGAAGGAGAAGGCCACTGGGAGAAGGAGAAGGCCACTGGGAGAAGGAGAAGGCCTTTGAGAGAAGGCCACTAGGACTAAATATATATTTATATATATATATAAATATGAACGGCATGCAGGTGCCTTTGGCCTTAACATCATGATTGTTTGTATATGCAATAAAGTGCAATACAGTACAGCTGCTAATAATACAAATGAGCTCTTTCACTCTTGGAGTCCAACTCCTTGTCTGTCCCCCCCCCCCACCAGTCTGCCTCCGCTCCCCTGTTGACGCCCCTAATAAGGCAACATGTGTTGTGAGTGGCTGACTCGAGGAGAGGTCACCCTGTCGCCCCCCCCACCTTCGTCCCAACTCCCTCTCTCATTCCTCCTCTCCCTTTTCTCTCCTCTCTTTCTTGCTTTTCTTTTTTTTTTTCTTCTCGATCTTCTTCTTCTTTCTCCATGTCACTTTTTTTTTTGGGTGGGGGGGGGGTGTGAGTCCGTGGGGGGGGAGCTTGTGTCAGACCTCGTGACCTCTTGACCCCGGGACTCAGGCCTTCGTCACCGTCTCGGTCAACAGAAGTTTGTGTTGACGGTTCATCTGCAGCCTCGCCACTAGAGGCCGCCACATCCATCACATTGCACCTTTTTCAAAAGTCTTTTATCTCACGTGTATATTCTGCAGCTTTCTTTTTCTGTTGTTTTGTACCTTCTTTTACATTTTTAAGTTTGCTTAACCGTAAATGTCTGAATGTGTAGAACATCGATGTTCCTCTCCCCGAACTCTCCATCCTCATGGAAAACAGAGGAAACAGCAATGTGAATAATAAACACAAACCTGTTTTTAAAATAACAAATACTACTCTTTTTTTTAAAATGTTTAATCTATGCATGAATTAATCTTAGGACTGAAAGGACTGCAGCCTGTAAATTATCATTTTCACAACCATCATTTCCCACATGTGGGGTCAAAGAAACCTGCACGAGTCCGACCGCTCCGACTTCACAGCCTCAACATGTGAAACTCGGCCCAACGGTTTCATCTTGCAACCAGTCAATAAAACTCACATATATCATCATATATATGTATATATCATCATATATATGCATACATACATCACGTAAACACCACGAGGTGGGTGACTTAGCATCAAA
>NC_046982.1:21540769-21578269 GCF_009769545.1 Cyclopterus lumpus | reverse complement strand
TTTTTTCTTCGAATACATATAAATGTATTTTTTCATTTTTCATTAGCAGATTTTTTTTTTTTTTACTTTCAATCTTTTTTTTTACAGTTTCGAATCTTATTTTTTCGGGTTCAGACTGTTGTCAGGGATCTGGCGTGGGGGCGTGGTTTCAACTACAGGGGCGTGGTGTCATGAGTGACAGCTTAACAATGTAATGATCCGCTGGCTCTGACGTCTCCGTAGCGGTTACACATGAGATATCATTCAGTTTGGAGGATCTAACACAAAGAGTTTATTATTATTCACAGGTTAAATCAGTTTAACTGAGGGTTGCAATTACATGTGTTAATATAACTATATCCATCCATCCATCCATTTTCAATACCGCTTATCCTCATTAGGGGGCGCTGGAGCCTATCCCAGCTGACATTGGGGCGAAGGCAGGGGACACCCTGGACAGGCCGCCAGTCCATCGAGGGCACATGTAGGGACATACAACCATTCACTCTCACATTCACACCTATGGGACATTTAGAGATCAATTAACCTGCAGCATGTCTTTGGACTGTGGGAGGAAGCCGGAGAGCCCGGAGAGAACCCACGCTGCCACGGGGAGAACATGCAAACTCCACACAGAAGGACCGCTCCGACCGGGAATCGAACCCGCGGCCCTCTTGCTGTGAGGCGACAGTGCTAGCCACTACACCACCTTGCACCCCAATATAACTACCTTGCACCCCAATATAACTATCTCTATGTATATATATATATATATATATATATATATATATATATTTTACAGTGAATAATTGGAGTAAACTCATGAGCAAGAACAGCTGGCGTGGTGACGTCATCAAGTTCGCTGCTGTTCCAATTGCAGAAAGACCGTCCTGCGTCCACATGTATTTAAATCCACTATACAATCACTGTTTCATTGTACCACTGTACTAGTGTATTACAAATGGTTAATCCTCAGAGCAACGCAGGATTCACGAATAGACTGAGCATGCGCTGTTGACCAGATGAATGCAGATGTGGAATAAACTGCTGTTACCACAAGCCTGCCCAGCTCCATGAGATTCATTTGGCCAGGAGACATCTCACAGAGGTTACACATGCCTGGAGGTTAAGAGAGGTATTGCTCTGTGCAACAGGAATTTTTTTTATATATCTATATATCTATATATATAACTATATATATCTATATATATAGATATAACTATATAGAACTATCGATATAGATATAGATATATAGATATAACTATATATATAGATATATAACTATATATATCTATATATATAGATATAGATATAACTATATATATCTATATATATAGATATAACTATATATAACTATATATATAGATATAACTATATATAACTATCGATATCGATATAGATATAACTATATATAACTATCGATATAGATATAGATATAACTATATATATCTATATATATATAGATAAAACTATATATATCTATATATATAACTATATATATCTATATATATATAGATATAACTATATATAACTATCGATATAGATATAGATATAACTATATATATATAGATATAACTATATATATCTATATATGTGTGTATATATATGTATATTTACGTATGTATAAATATATATGTGTGTGTGTATATATATATATGTGTATATAACTATATATATATACTTATTTATAACTATATATATATATATATATAGATATAGATATAACTATATAGGCATCCTGACTAGATGAACCACCTCAGCTGACTCCTTTGGACACGAAGGAGCAGCGACTCGACTCCGAGCTCCCCCCTGATGTCCGAGCTCCTTACCCTATCTCTAAGGCTGAGCCCGGCCACCCTACGGAGGAAGCTCATTTCGGCCGCTTGTATCCGAGATCTCGTTCTTTCGGTCACGACCCAGAGTTCGTGACCATAGTTGAGGGTTGGAACGTAGACCGACCAGTAAATGGAGAGCTTTGCCTTCCGGCTCAGCTCCCTCTTCACCAAGACGGACCGGTACAGCGCCTGTTTTACTGCTGCAGCCGCACCGATCCGCCTGTCGATCTCCCGCTCCACCTTACCCTCACTCGTGAACAAGACCCCGAGATACTTGAACTCCTTCGCTCAAAGAACGCCCCAGTGAATGCTGGAGGTCACGGTCCGAGGAGGCAAACAGGACCACATCATCCGCAAACAGCAGAGAGGCGATCCCGAGACTCCCGAACCGGATCCTCTCCGCCCCCTGGCTGCGCCTAGATATCCTGTCCATGAAGGTCACGAACAGGACCGGTGATAAAGGGCAGCCCTGGCGGAGGCCAACACCCACCGGGAACGTGTCTGACTTACTACCGAGGAGACGAACACAGCTCCTACTGCAGGCGTACAGAGACCGGATGGCCCGTGCCAACGGGTCCGGCACCCCGTACTCCCGCAGCACCCCCCACAAAAACCCCCGAGGGACCCGGTCGAAAGCCTTCTCCAGGTCTACAAAGCACATGTAAACTGGTTGGGCAAACTCCCAGGACCCCTCCAGTAATCTTGCGAGGGTAAAGAGCTGGTCCACTGTTCCACGACCGGGACGGAATCCGCACTGTTCGTCCTGAATCTGAGGTTCGACAAGCGGTCGGAGCCTCCTCTCCAGCACCCTGGCATAAGCTTTTCCCGGGAGGCTGAGCAGTGTGATACCACGATAGTTCGAGCACACTCTCCGGTCCCCCTTCTTGAAGATGGGAACCACCACCCCGGTCTGCCAGTCCATGGGCACTGTTCCCGATGCGACACTGAAAAGGCGTGTCAACCAAGACAGCCCAACAATGTCCAGCACTTTCAGCATCTCAGGGCGGATCTCATCCACCCCTGGCGCCATGCCACCGAGGAGCTTTTTGACTACCTTAGCGACCTCTGCCAGGGATATGGGTGAATCCACCCCAAAGTCTTCCGGCGCTGCCCCCTCTCCGGGGGACATGTTGGCCGGGTTTAGGAGTTCCTCAAAGTGCTCTTTCCACCGCCCGACGATGTCCCCAGTCCGGGTCAGCAGTTCCCCCCCCTGCTGAGAACAGCCTGGGGTAGACCCTGCTTTCCCTTCCTGAGCCGTCGGATGGTTTGCCAGAACTTCCTTGAGGCCAACCGAAAGTCCTTCTCCATGGCCTCCCCGAACTCCTCCCATGCCCGAGTTTTAGCCTCCGCGACCATCGCCGCTGCAGCCCTTCTGGTCCGCCGGTACCCGTCAGCTGCTTCAGGAGACCCCTGGGCCAGCCAGGCCCGAAAGGACTCCTTCTTGAGTTTGACGGCTTCCCTCACCCCCTGTGTCCACCACCGGGTTCTCGGGTTGCCGCCACGATAGGCACCGATGACCTTCCGGCCACAGCCCCGAGCAGCCGCGTCCACAATAGAGGCTTATGAACAAGGTCCACTCGGATTCCATGTCCCCAGCCTCCCTCGGGATTTGTGAGAAGTTCTTTCGGAGGTGGGAGTTGAAGACCTCCCGGACAGGATCCTCTGCCAGACGTTCCCAGTTCACCCTCACTACACGTTTGGGCTTGCCAGGTCTTTCTAGCCGAGTCCCCCGCCATCTGATCCAACTCACCACCAGGTGGTGATCAGTTGACAGCTCTGCTCCTCTCTTCACCCGAGTGTCCAAGACATACGGCCGCAGATCAGATGATACGATTACAAAGTCGATCATTGATCTCCGGCCTAAGGTGTTCTGGTACCAGGTACACTTATGAGCCACCTTATGTTCGAACATGGTGTTCGTTATGGACAAACTGTGGCTAGCACAGAAGTCCAACAACAAAACACCATTCGGGTTCAGATCGGGCAAGCCGTTCCTCCCAATCACGCCCCGCCAGGTTTCTCTGTCATTGCCCACGTGAGCGTTGAAGTCTCCCAGGAGAACTATGGAGTCGGCAGGCGGCGCCCTTTCCAGTATAAATATATATGTGTGTGGATATATGTATATATATGTGTATATAACTATATATATATACTTATATTTAACTATATCCCCCCTCCCCTTACTGCTTGCTGTATACTGTATATGTATCAATATGTATCCCTCCAACCTCCCCCCTCCTCCCACCGCTTATGCGCCTGCCAGAGAGGGTGTAGGGAGCAGAGTGGCCTCTCTCCCCCCTCCACCCTCCCCCCTCCCCTCACCGTTTGCCCACCGTGCAAACAGGAAGGAGAGGGGGGAGAGTGTAGGGAGCAGAGTCTCCTCTCTCCCCCCTCCCCCCTCCCCCCTCCCCTCACCGTTTGCCCAATCGCGCAAACAGTAAGGAGAGGGGGGAGAGTGGAGGGGGGAGAGATGAGACTCTCCCCCCTCCACCCTCCCCCCTCCCCTTACCGTTTGCCCACCGTGCAAACAGGAAGGAGAGGGGGGAGGGTGGAGGGGGGAGAGAGGAGACTCTGCTCCCTCCACCCTCCCCGGTCCCGTCTAAGGAATCTGATGGAAGTCACTTCTATTTATAACTTTGGGTGTGTATTCCGTGATGTCACCTGTGACTCAAATAACTGCTACTACGTTACTAGTGACGTCATATATACACCTGTGACGTCACCTGTGACTCAAATAACTGCTACTACGCTACCAGTGACGTCATATATACACCTGTGATGTCACCTGTGACTCAAATAACTGCTACTACGTTACCAGTGACGTCATATATACACCTGTGACGTCACCTGTGACTCAAATAACTGCTACTACGTTACCAGTGACGTCATATATACACCTGTGACGTCACCTGTGACTCAAATAACTGCTACTACGTTACCAGTGACGTCATATATACACCTGTGATGTCACCTGTGACTCAAATAACTGCTACTACGCTACCAGTGACGTCATATATACACCTGTGACGTCACCTGTGACTCAAATAACTGCTACTACGTTACCAGTGACGTCATATATACACCTGTGACGTCGCCTGTGACTCAAATAACTGCTACTATGTTACCAGTGACGTCATATATACACCTGTGACGTCACCTGTGACTCAAATAACTGCTACTATGTTACCAGTGACGTCATATATACACCTGTGACGTCATCTGTGAATCAAATAACTGCTACTACGTTACCAGTGACGTCATATATACACCTGTGATGTCACCTGTGACGTCATATATACACCTGTGACGTCACCTGTGACTCAAATAACTGCTACTACGTTACCAGTGACGTCATATATACACCTGTGACGTCACCTGTGACGTCATATATACACCTGTGACGTCACCTGTGACTCAAATAACTGCTACTACGTTACCAGTGACGTCATATATACACCTGTGATGTCACCTGTGACGTCATATATACACCTGTGACGTCACCTGTGACTCAAATAACTGCTACTACGTTACCAGTGACGTCATATATACACCTGTGAAGTCACCTGTGACTCAAATAACTGCTACTACGCTACCAGTGACGTCATATATACACCTGTGATGTCACCTGTGACTCAAATAACGGCTACTACGCTACCAGTGACGTCATATATACACCTGTGATGTCACCTGTGACTCAAATAACTGCTACTACGTTACCAGTGACGTCATATATACACTGTGATGTCACCTGTGACTCAAATAACTGCTACTACGCTACCAGTGACGTCATATATACACTTGTGATGTCACCTGTGACTCAAATAACTGCTACTACGTTACTAGTGACGTCATATATACACCTGTGATGTCACCTGTGACTCAAATAACTGCTACTACGTTACCAGTGACGTCATATATACACCTGTGATGTCACCTGTGACGTCATATATACACCTGTGACGTCACCTGTGACTCAAATAACTGCTACTACGTTACCAGTGACGTCATATATACACCTGTGATGTCACCTGTGACGTCATATATACACCTGTGACGTCACCTGTGACTCAAATAACTGCTACTACGTTACCAGTGACGTCATATATACACCTGTGATGTCAACTGTGACTCAAATAACTGCTACTACGCTGCCAGTGACATCATATATACACCTGTGACTTCACCTGTGACTCAAATAACTGCTACTATGCTACCAGTGACATCATATATACACCTGTGACTTCACCTGTGACTCAAATAACTGCTACTATGCTACCAGTGACGTCATATATACACCTGTGATGTCACCTGTGACTCAAATAACGGCTACTACGCTACCAGTGACGTCATATATACACCTGTGACGTCACCTGTGACTCAAATAACTGCTACTACGTTACCAGTGACGTCATATATACACTTGTGATGTCACCTGTGACTCAAATAACTGCTACTACGTTACTAGTGACGTCATATATACACCTGTGATGTCACCTGTGACGTCATATATACACCTGTGACGTCACCTGTGACTCAAATAACTGCTACTACGTTACCAGTGACGTCATATATACACCTGTGATGTCACCTGTGACGTCATATATACACCTGTGACGTCACCTGTGACTCAAATAACTGCTACTACGTTACCAGTGACGTCATATATACACCTGTGACGTCACCTGTGACTCAAATAACTGCTACTACGCTACCAGTGACGTCATATATACACCTGTGATGTCACCTGTGACTCAAATAACGGCTACTACGCTACCAGTGACGTCATATATACACCTGTGACGTCACCTGTGACTCAAATAACTGCTACTACGCTACCAGTGACGTCATATATACACCTGTGATGTCACCTGTGACTCAAATAACTGCTACTACGTTACTAGTGACGTCATATATACACCTGTGATTCACCTGTGACTCAAATAACTGCTACTACTCTACCAGTGACGTCATATATACACCTGTGACGTCACCTGTGACTCAAATAACTGCTACTACGTTACCAGTGACGTCATATATACACCTGTGATGTCACCTGTGACTCAAATAACTGCTACTACGTTACCAGTGACGTCATATATACACCTGTGATGTCACCTGTGACTCAAATAACTGCTACTACGTTACCAGTGACGTCATATATACACCTGTGACGTCACCTGTGACTCAAATAACTGCTACTACGTTACCAGTGACGTCATATATACACCTGTGATGTCACCTGTGACTCAAATAACGGCTACTACGCTACCAGTGACGTCATATATACACCTGTGACGTCACCTGTGACTCAAATAACTGCTACTACGTTACCAGTGACGTCATATATACACTTGTGATGTCACCTGTGACTCAAATAACTGCTACTACGTTACTAGTGACGTCATATATACACCTGTGATGTCACCTGTGACTAAAATAACTGCTACTACGTTACCAGTGACATCATATATACACCTGTGACGTCACCTGTGACTCAAATAACTGCTACTACGTTACCAGTGACGTCATATATACACCTGTGATGTCACCTGTGACGTCATATATACACCTGTGACGTCACCTGTGACTCAAATAACTGCTACTACGTTACCAGTGACGTCATATATACACCTGTGATGTCACCTGTGACTCAAATAACTGCTACTACGCTACCAGTGACGTCATATATACACCTGTGATGTCACCTGTGACTCAAATAACGGCTACTACGCTACCAGTGACGTCATATATACACCTGTGACGTCACCTGTGACTCAAATAACTGCTACTACGCTACCAGTGACGTCATATATACACCTGTGATGTCACCTGTGACTCAAATAACTGCTACTACGTTACCAGTGACGTCATATATACACCTGTGATGTCACCTGTGACGTCACCTGTGACTCAAATAACTGCTACTACGTTACCAGTGACGTCATATATATACCAGTGACGTCATATATACACCTGTGACTCAAATAACTGCTACTACGCTACCAGTGACATCATATATACACCTGTGACGTCACCTGTGACTCAAATAACTGCTACTACGCTACCAGTGACGTCATATATACACCTGTGACGTCACCTGTGACTCAAATAACTGCTACTATGCTACCAGTGACATCATATATACACCTGTGACGTCACCTGTGACTCAAATAACTGCTACTACGTTACCAGTGACGTCATATATACACCTGTGATGTCACCTGTGACTCAAATAACTGCTACTACGTTACCAGTGACGTCATATATACACCTGTGATGTCACCTGTGACTCAAATAACTGCTACTACGTTACCAGTGACGTCATATATACACCTGTGATGTCACCTGTGACTCAAATAACTGCTACTACGCTACCAGTGACATCATATATACACCTGTGACTTCACCTGTGACTCAAATAACTGCTACTATGCTACCAGTGACGTCATATATACACCTGTGATGTCACCTGTGACTCAAATAACGGCTACTACGCTACCAGTGACGTCATATATACACCTGTGACGTCACCTGTGACTCAAATAACTGCTACTACGTTACCAGTGACGTCATATATACACTTGTGATGTCACCTGTGACTCAAATAACTGCTACTACGTTACTAGTGACGTCATATATACACCTGTGATGTCACCTGTGACTCAAATAACTGCTACTACGTTACCAGTGACGTCATATATACACCTGTGATGTCACCTGTGACGTCATATATACACCTGTGACGTCACCTGTGACTCAAATAACTGCTACTACGTTACCAGTGACGTCATATATACACCTGTGATGTCACCTGTGACGTCATATATACACCTGTGACGTCACCTGTGACTCAAATAACTGCTACTACGTTACCAGTGACGTCATATATACACCTGTGACGTCACCTGTGACTCAAATAACTGCTACTACGCTACCAGTGACGTCATATATACACCTGTGATGTCACCTGTGACTCAAATAACGGCTACTACGCTACCAGTGACGTCATATATACACCTGTGACGTCACCTGTGACTCAAATAACTGCTACTACGCTACCAGTGACGTCATATATACACCTGTGATGTCACCTGTGACTCAAATAACTGCTACTACTCTACCAGTGACGTCATATATACACCTGTGACGTCACCTGTGACTCAAATAACTGCTACTACGTTACCAGTGACGTCATATATACACCTGTGATGTCACCTGTGACTCAAATAACTGCTACTACGTTACCAGTGACGTCATATATACACCTGTGATGTCACCTGTGACTCAAATAACTGCTACTACGTTACCAGTGACGTCATATATACACCTGTGACGTCACCTGTGACTCAAATAACTGCTACTACGTTACCAGTGACGTCATATATACACCTGTGACGTCACCTGTGACTCAAATAACTGCTACTATGTTACCAGTGACGTCATATATACACCTGTGACGTCACCTGTGACTCAAATAACTGCTACTACGTTACCAGTGACGTCATATATACACCTGTGATGTCACCTGTGACTCAAATAACTGCTACTACGCTACCAGTGACGTCATATATACACCTGTGACGTCACCTGTGACTCAAATAACTGCTACTACGTTACCAGTGACGTCATATATACACCTGTGATGTCACCTGTGACTCAAATAACTGCTACTATGTTACCAGTGACGTCATATATACACCTGTGATGTCACCTGTGACGTCATATATACACCTGTGACGTCACCTGTGACTCAAATAACTGCTACTACGTTACCAGTGACGTCATATATACACCTGTGATGTCACCTGTGACGTCATATATACACCTGTGACGTCACCTGTGACTCAAATAACTGCTACTACGTTACCAGTGACGTCATATATACACCTGTGACGTCACCTGTGTCTCAAATAACTGCTACTACGTTACCAGTGACATCATATATACACCTGTGATGTCACCTGTGACTCAAATAACTGCTACTATGCTACCAGTGACGTCATATATACACCTGTGACTTCACCTGTGACTCAAATAACTGCTACTATGCTACCAGTGACGTCATATATACACCTGTGACGTCACCTGTGACTCAAATAACTGCTATTATGTTACCAGTGACCTCATATATACACCTGTGACGTCATCTGTGAATCAAATAACTGCTACTACGCTACCAGTGACGTCATATATACACCTGTGACGTCACCTGTGACTCAAATAACTGCTACTATGTTACCAGTGACCTCATATATACACCTGTGACGTCATCTGTGAATCAAATAACTGCTACTACGTTACCAGTGACGTCATACATACACCTGTGACTCAAATAACTGCTACTACGCTATATAATATATATATAACTATATATATCTATATATGTGTGTATATATATGTATATTTACGTATGTATAAATATATATATGTGTGTGTATATATGTATATATATGTGTATATAACTATATATATATACTTATATATAACTATATCCCCCCTCCCCTTACTGCTTGCTGTATACTGTATATGTATCAATATGTATCCCTCCAACCTCCCCCCTCCTCCCACCGCTTATGCGCCTGCCAGAGAGCGTGTAGGGAGCAGAGTGGCCTCTCTCCCCCCTCCACCCTCCCCCCTCCCCTCACCGTTTGCCCACCGTGCAAACAGGAAGGAGAGGGGGGAGAGTGGAGGGGGCAGAGAGGAGACTCTGCTCCCTCCACCCTCCCCGGTCCCGTCTAAGGAATCTGATGGAAGTCACTTCTATTTATAACTTTAGGTGTGTATTCCGTGATGTCACCTGTGACTCAAATAACTGCTACTACGTTACCAGTGACGTCATATATACACCTGTGATGTCACCTGTGACGTCATATATACACCTGTGACGTCGCCTGTGACTCAAATAACTTCTACTACGTTACCAGTGACGTCATATATACACCTGTGATGTCACCTGTGACGTCATATATACACCTGTGACGTCACCTGTGACTCAAATAACTGCTACTACGTTACCAGTGACGTCATATATACACCTGTGACGTCACCTGTGACTCAAATAACTGCTACTACGCTACCAGTGACGTCATATATACACCTGTGATGTCACCTGTGACTCAAATAACGGCTACTACGCTACCAGTGACGTCATATATACACCTGTGATGTCACCTGTGACTCAAATAACGGCTACTACGTTACCAGTGACGTCATATATACACCTGTGATGTCACCTGTGACGTCATATATACACCTGTGACGTCACCTGTGACTCAAATAACTGCTACTACGTTACCAGTGACGTCATATATACACCTGTGACGTCACCTGTGACTCAAATAACTGCTACTACGCTACCAGTGACGTCATATATACACCTGTAATGTCAGCTATGACTCAAATAACGGCTACTACGCTACCAGTGACGTCATATATACACCTGTGACGTCACCTGTGACTCAAATAACTGCTACTACGTTACCAGTGACGTCATATATACACCTGTGATGTCACCTGTGACTCAAATAACTGCTACTACGTTACCAGTGACGTCATATATACACCTGTGATGTCACCTGTGACTCAAATAACTGCTACTACGTTACCAGTGACGTCATATATACACCTGTGATGTCACCTGTGACGTCATATATACACCTGTGACGTCACCTGTGACTCAAATAACTGCTACTACGTTACCAGTGACGTCATATATACACCTGTGATGTCACCTGTGACGTCATATATACACCTGTGACGTCACCTGTGACTCAAATAACTGCTACTACGTTACCAGTGACGTCATATATACACCTGTGACGTCACCTGTGACTCAAATAACTGCTACTACGCTACCAGTGACGTCATATATACACCTGTGACTCAAATAACTGCTACTACGTTACCAGTGACGTCATATATACACCTGTGACTCAAATAACTGCTACTACGCTACCAGTGACGTCATATATACACCTGTGATGTCACCTGTGACTCAAATAACTGCTACTACGTTACCAGTGACATCATATATACACCTGTGATGTCACCTGTGACTCAAATAACTGCTACTACGCTACCAGTGACGTCATATATACACCTGTGACGTCACCTGTGACTCAAATAACTGCTACTACGTTACCAGTGACGTCATATATACACCTGTGATGTCACCTGTGACTCAAATAACTGCTACTACGTTACCAGTGACGTCATATATACACCTGTGATGTCACCTGTGACGTCATATATACACCTGTGACGTCACCTGTGACTCAAATAACTGCTACTACGTTACCAGTGACGTCATATATACACCTGTGATGTCACCTGTGACGTCATATATACACCTGTGACGTCACCTGTGACTCAAATAACTGCTACTACGTTACCAGTGACGTCATATATACACCTGTGACGTCACCTGTGACTCAAATAACTGCTACTACGTTACCAGTGACGTCATATATACACCTGTGATGTCACCTGTGACTCAAATAACTGCTACTACGCTACCAGTGACGTCATATATACACCTGTGACGTCACCTGTGACTCAAATAACTGCTACTACGCTACCAGTGACGTCATATATACACCTGTGATGTCACCTGTGACTCAAATAACTGCTACTACGTTACCAGTGACGTCATATATACACCTGTGATGTCACCTGTGACTCAAATAACTGCTACTACGCTACCAGTGACGTCATATATACACCTGTGACGTCACCTGTGACTCAAATAACTGCTACTACGTTACCAGTGACGTCATATATACACCTGTGATGTCACCTGTGACTCAAATAACTGCTACTACGTTACCAGTGACGTCATATATACACCTGTGATGTCACCTGTGACTCAAATAACTGCTACTACGCTACCAGTGACGTCATATATACACCTGTGACGTCACCTGTGACTCAAATAACTGCTACTACGTTACCAGTGACGTCATATATACACCTGTGATGTCACCTGTGACGTCATATATACACCTGTGACGTCACCTGTGACTCAAATAACTGCTACTACGTTACCAGTGACGTCATATATACACCTGTGACGTCACCTGTGACTCAAATAACTGCTACTACGCTACCAGTGACGTCATATATACACCTGTGATGTCACCTATGACTCAAATAACGGCTACTACGCTACCAGTGACGTCATATATACACCTGTGACGTCACCTGTGACTCAAATAACTGCTACTACGTTACCAGTGACGTCATATATACACTTGTGATGTCACCTGTGACTCAAATAACTGCTACTACGTTACTAGTGACGTCATATATACACCTGTGATGTCACCTGTGACTCAAATAACTGCTACTACGTTACCAGTGACGTCATATATACACCTGTGATGTCACCTGTGACGTCATATATACACCTGTGACGTCACCTGTGACTCAAATAACTGCTACTACGTTACCAGTGACGTCATATATACACCTGTGATGTCACCTGTGACTCAAATAACTGCTACTACGTTACCAGTGACGTCATATATACACCTGTGACTCAAATAACTGCTACTACGTTACCAGTGACGTCATATATACACCTGTGATGTCACCTGTGACTCAAATAACTGCTACTACGTTACCAGTGACGTCATATATACACCTGTGATGTCACCTGTGACTCAAATAACTGCTACTACGCTACCAGTGACGTCATATATACACCTGTGATGTCACCTGTGACTCAAATAACTGCTACTACGCTACCAGTGACGTCATATATACACCTGTGATGTCACCTGTGACTCAAATAACTGCTACTACGCTACCAGTGACGTCATATATACACCTGTGATGTCACCTGTGACTCAAATAACTGCTACTATGCTACCAGTGACGTCATATATACACCTGTGACGTCACCTGTGACTCAAATAACTGCTACTACGCTACCAGTGACGTCATATATACACCTGTGATGTCACCTGTGACTCAAATAACTGCTACTACGTTACCAGTGACGTCATATATACACCTGTGACGTCACCTGTGACTCAAATAACTGCTACTATGCTACCAGTGACGTCATATATACACCTGTGACTCAAATAACTGCTACTACGTTACCAGTGACGTCATATATACACCTGTGATGTCACCTGTGACTCAAATAACTGCTACTACGCTACCAGTGACGTCATATATACACCTGTGATGTCACCTGTGACTCAAATAACTGCTACTACGTCTACCAGTGACGTCATATATACACCTGTGATGTCACCTGTGACTCAAATAACTGCTACTACGCTACCAGTGACGTCATATATACACCTGTGATGTCACCTGTGACTCAAATAACTGCTACTATGCTTCCAGTGACGTCATATATACACCTGTGATGTCACCTGTGACTCAAATAACTGCTACTACGCTTACCAGTGACGTCATATATACACCTGTGATGTCACCTGTGACTCAAATAACTGCTACTACGTTACCAGTGACGTCATATATACACCTGTGATGTCACCTGTGACTCAATAACTGCTACTATGTTACCAGTGACGTCATATATACACCTTGTGACTGCTCACCTGTGACTCAAATAACTGCCTACTATGCTACCAGTGACGTCATATATACACCTGTGATGTCACCTGTGACTCAAATAACTGCTACTATGTTACCAGTGACGTCATATATAAACCTGTGATGTCACATGTGACTCAAATAACTGCTACTACGTTACCACGTCTGTGATCCCCCTGTGACGTCACCTGTGACTCAAATAACTGCTACTACGTTACCAGTGACGTCATATATACACCTGTGATGTCACCTGTGACTCAAATAACTGCTACTACGTTACCAGTGACGTCATATATACACCTGTGATGTCACCTGTGACTCAAATAACTGCTACTACGTTACCAGTGACGTCATATATACACCTGTGACTCAAATAACTGCTACTACGCTACCAGTGACGTCATATATACACCTGTGACGTCACCTGTGACTCAAATAACTGCTACTATGCTACCAGTGACGTCATATATACACCTGTGACTCAAATAACTGCTACTACGTTACCAGTGACGTCATATATACACCTGTGACGTCACCTGTGACTCAAATAACTGCTACTACGTTACCAGTGACGTCATATATACACCTGTGACTCAAATAACTGCTACTACGTTACCAGTGACGTCATATATACACCTGTGATGTCACCTGTGACTCAAATAACTGCTACTATGCTACCAGTGACGTCATATATACACCTGTGACTCAAATAACTGCTACTACGTTACCAGTGACGTCATATATACACCTGTGACTTCACCTGTGACTCAAATAACTGCTACTATGCTACCAGTGACGTCATATATACACCTGTGACGTCACCTGTGACTCAAATAACTGCTACTACGCTACCAGTGACGTCATATATACACCTGTGATGTCACCTGTGACTCAAATAACTGCTACTACGTTACCAGTGACGTCATATATACACCTGTGACGTCACCTGTGACTCAAATAACTGCTACTACGTTACCAGTGACGTCATATATACACCTGTGACGTCACCTGTGACTCAAATAACTGCTACTACGCTACCAGTGACGTCATATATACACCTGTGATGTCACCTGTGACTCAAATAACTGCTACTACGTTACCAGTGACGTCATATATACACCTGTGACGTCACCTGTGACTCAAATAACTGCTACTATAATACAGTGACGTCATATATACACCTGTGATGTCACCTGTGACTCAAATAACTGCTACTACGTTACCAGTGACGTCATATATACACCTGTGATGTCACCTGTGACTCAAATAACTGCTACTACGTTACCAGTGACGTCATATATACACCTGTGACGTCACCTGTGACTCAAATAACTGCTACTACGTTACCAGTGACGTCATATATACACCTGTGACTTCACCTGTGACTCAAATAACTGCTACTACGCTACCAGTGACGTCATATATACACCTGTGACTCAAATAACTGCTACTACGTTACCAGTGACGTCATATATACACCTGTGACTTCACCTGTGACTCAAATAACTGCTACTATGCTACCAGTGACGTCATATATACACCTGTGATGTCACCTGTGACTCAAATAACTGCTACTATGTTACCAGTGACGTCATATATACACCTGTGACTTCACCTGTGACTCAAATAACTGCTACTACGCTACCAGTGACGTCATATATACACCTGTGACGTCACCTGTGACGTCACCTGTGACTCAAATAACTGCTACTACGCTACCAGTGACGTCATATATACACCTGTGATGTCACCTGTGACTCAAATAACTGCTACTACGCTACCAGTGACGTCATATATACACCTGTGATGTCACCTGTGACTCAAATAACTGCTACTACGTTACCAGTGACGTCATATATACACCTGTGACTGTCACCTGTGACTCAAATAACTGCTACTACTGCTACCAGTGACGTCATATATACACCTGTGACTGTCACCTGTGACTCAAATAACTGCTACTACTGCTACCAGTGACGTCATATATACACCTGTGATGTCACCTGTGACTCAAATAACTGCTACTACGCTACCAGTGACGTCATATATACACCTGTGATGTCACCTGTGACTCAAATAACTGCTACTACGTTACCAGTGACGTCATATATACACCTGTGACTCAAATAACTGCTACTACGCTACCAGTGACGTCATATATACACCTGTGACGTCACCTGTGACTCAAATAACTGCTACTACGCTACCAGTGACGTCATATATACACCTGTGACGTCACCTGTGACTCAAATAACTGCTACTACGTTACCAGTGACGTCATATATACACCTGTGACTTCACCTGTGACTCAAATAACTGCTACTATGCTACCAGTGACGTCATATATACACCTGTGATGTCACCTGTGACTCAAATAACTGCTACTACGTTACCAGTGACGTCATATATACACCTGTGATGTCACCTGTGACTCAAATAACTGCTACTACGCTACCAGTGACGTCATATATACACCTGTGACGTCACCTGTGACTCAAATAACTGCTACTACTGCTACCAGTGACGTCATATATACACCTGTGACTGTCACCTGTGACTCAAATAACTGCTACTACTGCTACCAGTGACGTCATATATACACCTGTGACTGTCACCTGTGACTCAAATAACTGCTACTACGTTACCAGTGACGTCATATATACACCTGTGATGTCACCTGTGACTCAAATAACTGCTACTACGCTACCAGTGACGTCATATATACACCTGTGACTCAGCTACCAGTGACGTCATATATACACCTGTGATGTCACCTGTGACTCAAATAACTGCTACTACGCTACCAGTGACGTCATATATACACCTGTGATGTCACCTGTGACTCAAATAACTGCTACTACGTTACCAGTGACGTCATATATACACCTGTGATGTCACCTGTGACTCAAATAACTGCTACTATGCTACCAGTGACGTCATATATACACCTGTGACGTCACCTGTGACTCAAATAACTGCTACTATGCTACCAGTGACGTCATATATACACCTGTGACGTCACCTGTGACTCAAATAACTGCTACTACGCTACCAGTGACGTCATATATACACCTGTGATGTCACCTGTGACTCAAATAACTGCTACTACGTTACCAGTGACGTCATATATACACCTGTGACGTCACCTGTGACTCAAATAACTGCTACTATGCTACCAGTGACGTCATATATACACCTGTGATGTCACCTGTGACTCAAATAACTGCTACTACGCTACCAGTGACGTCATATATACACCTGTGATGTCACCTGTGACTCAAATAACTGCTACTACGTTACCAGTGACGTCATATATACACCTGTGACTTCACCTGTGACTCAAATAACTGCTACTACGCTACCAGTGACGTCATATATACACCTGTGACTCAAATAACTGCTACTACGTTACCAGTGACGTCATATATACACCTGTGATGTCACCTGTGACTCAAATAACTGCTACTACGCTACCAGTGACGTCATATATACACCTGTGATGTCACCTGTGACTCAAATAACTGCTACTACGTTACCAGTGACGTCATATATACACCTGTGATGTCACCTGTGACTCAAATAACTGCTACTACTTTACCAGTGACGTCATATATACACCTGTGATGTCACCTGTGACTCAAATAACTGCTACTACGTTACCAGTGACGTCATATATACACCTGTGATGTCACCTGTGACTCAAATAACTGCTACTATGCTACCAGTGACGTCATATATACACCTGTGACTTCACCTGTGACTCAAATAACTGCTACTATGCTACCAGTGACGTCATATATACACCTGTGATGTCACCTGTGACTCAAATAACTGCTACTACGCTACCAGTGACGTCATATATACACCTGTGACGTCACCTGTGACTCAAATAACTGCTACTACGCTACCAGTGACGTCATATATACACCTGTGATGTCACCTGTGACTCAAATAACTGCTACTATGCTACCAGTGACGTCATATATACACCTGTGATGTCACCTGTGACTCAAATAACTGCTACTACGTTACCAGTGACGTCATATATACACCTGTGATGTCACCTGTGACTCAAATAACTGCTACTATGCTACCAGTGACGTCATATATACACCTGTGACGTCACCTGTGACTCAAATAACTGCTACTACTGCTACCAGTGACGTCATATATACACCTGTGACTTCACCTGTGACTCAAATAACTGCTACTACGTTACCAGTGACGTCATATATACACCTGTGATGTCACCTGTGACTCAAATAACTGCTACTACGTTACCAGTGACGTCATATATACACCTGTGACTTCACCTGTGACTCAAATAACTGCTACTATGCTACCAGTGACGTCATATATACACCTGTGATGTCACCTGTGACTCAAATAACTGCTACTATGTTACCAGTGACGTCATATATACACCTGTGATGTCACCTGTGACTCAAATAACTGCTACTATGTTACCAGTGACGTCATATATACACCTGTGACGTCACCTGTGACTCAAATAACTGCTACTATGCTACCAGTGACGTCATATATACACCTGTGATGTCACCTGTGACTCAAATAACTGCTACTATGTTACCAGTGACGTCATATATACACCTGTGACGTCACCTGTGACTCAAATAACTGCTACTACGCTACCAGTGACGTCATATATACACCTGTGACTCAAATAACTGCTACTACGTTACCAGTGACGTCATATATACACCTGTGATGTCACCTGTGACTCAAATAACTGCTACCAGTGACGTCATATATACACCTGTGATGTCACCTGTGACTCAAATAACTGCTACTACGTTACCAGTGACGTCATATATACACCTGTGATGTCACCTGTGACTCAAATAACTGCTACTATGTTACCAGTGACGTCATATATACACCTGTGACGTCACCTGTGACTCAAATAACTGCTACTACTGCTACCAGTGACGTCATATATACACCTGTGATGTCACCTGTGACTCAAATAACTGCTACTACGCTTACCAGTGACGTCATATATACACCTGTGATGTCACCTGTGACTCAAATAACTGCTACTACGCTACCAGTGACGTCATATATACACCTGTGACGTCACCTGTGACTCAAATAACTGCTACTACGTTACCAGTGACGTCATATATACACCTGTGACTGTCACCTGTGACTCAAATAACTGCTACTACGCTACCAGTGACGTCATATATACACCTGTGATGTCACCTGTGACTCAAATAACTGCTACTACGTTACCAGTGACGTCATATATACACCTGTGATGTCACCTGTGACTCAAATAACTGCTACTATGTTACCAGTGACGTCATATATACACCTGTGACGTCACCTGTGACTCAAATAACTGCTACTACGTTACCAATGACGTCATATATACACCTGTGACTTCACCTGTGACTCAAATAACTGCTACTATGCTACCAGTGACGTCATATATACACCTGTGACTGTCACCTGTGACTCAAATAACTGCTACTATGCTACAGTGACGTCATATATACACCTGTGATGTCACCTGTGACTCAAATAACTGCTACTACGTTACCAGTGACGTCATATATACACCTGTGACTTCACCTGTGACTCAAATAACTGCTACTACGCTACCAGTGACGTCATATATACACCTGTGATGTCACCTGTGACTCAAATAACTGCTACTACGCTACCAGTGACGTCATATATACACCTGTGATGTCACCTGTGACTCAAATAACTGCTACTACGTTACCAGTGACGTCATATATACACCTGTGACTTCACCTGTGACTCAAATAACTGCTACTATGCTACCAGTGACGTCATATATACACCTGTGATGTCACCTGTGACTCAAATAACTGCTACTACGCTACCAGTGACGTCATATATACACCTGTGATGTCACCTGTGACTCAAATAACTGCTACTACGCTACCAGTGACGTCATATATACACCTGTGACTCAAATAACTGCTACTACGTTACCAGTGACGTCATATATACACCTGTGATGTCACCTGTGACTCAAATAACTGCTACTATGCTACCAGTGACGTCATATATACACCTGTGATGTCACCTGTGACTCAAATAACTGCTACTATGTTACCAGTGACGTCATATATACACCTGTGATGTCACCTGTGACTCAAATAACTGCTACTACGTTACCAGTGACGTCATATATACACCTGTGACGTCACCTGTGACTCAAATAACTGCTACTACGCTACCAGTGACGTCATATATACACCTGTGATGTCACCTGTGACTCAAATAACTGCTACTACGTTACCAATGACGTCATATATACACCTGTGATGTCACCTGTGACTCAAATAACTGCTACTATGCTACCAGTGACGTCATATATACACCTGTGATGTCACCTGTGACTCAAATAACTGCTACTACGTTACCAGTGACGTCATATATACACCTGTGATGTCACCTGTGACTCAAATAACTGCTACTACGTTACCAGTGACGTCATATATACACCTGTGACTTTACCTGTGACTCAAATAACTGCTACTATGCTACCAGTGACGTCATATATACACCTGTGACTTCACCTGTGACTCAAATAACTGCTACTATGCTACCAGTGACGTCATATATACACCTGTGATGTCACCTGTGACTCAAATAACTGCTACTATGCTACCAGTGACGTCATATATACACCTGTGATGTCACCTGTGACTCAAATAACTGCTACTACGCTACCAGTGACGTCATATATACACCTGTGACTGTCACCTGTGACTCAAATAACTGCTACTACTGCTACCAGTGACGTCATATATACACCTGTGATGTCACCTGTGACTCAAATAACTGCTACTATGCTACCAGTGACGTCATATATACACCTG
The DNA here is from genome assembly GCF_009769545.1 of Cyclopterus lumpus. Lineage (NCBI taxonomy): Eukaryota > Metazoa > Chordata > Actinopteri > Perciformes > Cyclopteridae > Cyclopterus > Cyclopterus lumpus. The sequence continues at coordinate 21,557,004 of NC_046982.1, read as the reverse complement.
TGATGTCACCTGTGACTCAAATAACTGCTACTACGTTACCAGTGACGTCATATATACACCTGTGATGTCACCTGTGACTCAAATAACTGCTACTATGTTACCAGTGACGTCATATATACACCTGTGACTTCACCTGTGACTCAAATAACTGCTACTATGCTACCAGTGACGTCATATATACACCTGTGACTTCACCTGTGACTCAAATAACTGCTACTACGCTACCAGTGACGTCATATATACACCTGTGATGTCACCTGTGACTCAAATAACTGCTACTACGTTACCAGTGACGTCATATATACACCTGTGACGTCACCTGTGACTCAAATAACTGCTACTATGCTACCAGTGACGTCATATATACACCTGTGATGTCACCTGTGACTCAAATAACTGCTACTATGTTACCAGTGACGTCATATATACACCTGTGATGTCACCTGTGACTCAAATAACTGCTACTACGCTACCAGTGACGTCATATATACACCTGTGACTCAAATAACTGCTACTACGTTACCAGTGACGTCATATATACACCTGTGATGTCACCTGTGACTCAAATAACTGCTACTATGCTACCAGTGACGTCATATATACACCTGTGACGTCACCTGTGACTCAAATAACTGCTACTATGCTACCAGTGACGTCATATATACACCTGTGATGTCACCTGTGACTCAAATAACTGCTACTATGTTACCAGTGACGTCATATATACACCTGTGATGTCACCTGTGACTCAAATAACTGCTACTATGCTACCAGTGACGTCATATATACACCTGTGATGTCACCTGTGACTCAAATAACTGCTACTACGTTACCAGTGACGTCATATATACACCTGTGATGTCACCTGTGACTCAAATAACTGCTACTATGCTACCAGTGACGTCATATATACACCTGTGACTGTCACCTGTGACTCAAATAACTGCTACTACGCTACCAGTGACGTCATATATACACCTGTGATGTCACCTGTGACTCAAATAACTGCTACTACGTTACCAGTGACGTCATATATACACCTGTGACGTCACCTGTGACTCAAATAACTGCTACTACGCTATATAATATATATATAACTATATATATCTATATATGTGTGTATATATATGTATATTTACGTATGTATAAATATATATATGTGTGTGTATATATGTATATATATGTGTATATAACTATATATATATACTTATATTTAACTATATCCCCCCTCCCCTTACTGCTTGCTGTATACTGTATATGTATCAATATGTATCCCTCCAACCTCCCCCCTCCTCCCACCGCTTATGCGCCTGCCAGAGAGCGTGTAGGGAGCAGAGTGGCCTCTCTCCCCCCTCCACCCTCCCCCCTCCCCTCACCGTTTGCCCACCGTGCAAACAGGAAGGAGAGGGGGGAGAGTGGAGGGGGCAGAGAGGAGACTCTGCTCCCTCCACCCTCCCCGGTCCCGTCTAAGGAATCTGATGGAAGTCACTTCTATTTATAACTTTGGGTGTGTATTCCGTGATGTCACCTGTGACTCAAATAACTGCTACTACGTTACCAGTGACGTCATATATACACCTGTGATGTCACCTGTGACTCAAATAACTGCTACTACGTTACCAGTGACGTCATATATACAGCTGTGATGTCACCTGTGACGTCATATATACACCTGTGACGTCACCTGTGACTCAAATAACTGCTACTACGTTACCAGTGACGTCATATATACACATGTGATGTCACCTGTGACTCAAATAACTGCTACTACGTTACTAGTGACGTCATATATACACCTGTGATGTCACCTGTGACTCAAATAACTGCTACTACGTACCAGTGACGTCATATATACACCTGTGACGTCACCTGTGACTCAAATAACTGCTACCTACGGTTACCAGTGACGTCATATATACACCTGTGACGGTCACCTGTGACTCAAATAACTGCTACTACGCTACCAGTGACGTCATATATACACCTGTGATGTCACCTGTGGTCACCTGTGACGTCATATATACACCTGTGACGTCACCTGTGACTCAAATAACTGCTACTACGTTACCAGTGACGTCATATATACACCTGTGATGTCACCTGTGACTCATATATACACCTGTGACGTCACCTGTGACTCAAATAACTGCTACTACGCTACCAGTGACGTCATATATACACCTGTGATGTCACCTGTGACTCAAATAACTGCTACTACGTAATATATACACCTGTGATGTCACCTGTGACTCAAATAACTGCTACTACGTTACCAGTGACGTCATATATACACCTGTGACTTCACCTGTGACTCAAATAACTGCTACTACGCTACCAGTGACGTCATATATACACCTGTGACGTCACCTGTGACTCAAATAACTGCTACTACGTTACCAGTGACGTCATATATACACCTGTGACGTCACCTGTGACTCAAATAACTGCTACTACGCTACCAGTGACGTCATATATACACCTGTGACGTCACCTGTGACTCAAATAACTGCTACTACGCTACCAGTGACGTCATATATACACCTGTGACGTCACCTGTGACTCAAATAACTGCTACTATGTTACCAGTGACGTCATATATACACCTGTGACGTCACCTGTGACTCAAATAACTGCTACTACGCTACCAGTGACGTCATATATACACCTGTGACTTCACCTGTGACTCAAATAACTGCTACTACGCTACCAGTGACGTCATATATACACCTGTGACGTCACCTGTGACTCAAATAACTGCTACTACGTTACCAGTGACGTCATATATACACCTGTGACTTCACCTGTGACTCAAATAACTGCTACTACGCTACCAGTGACGTCATATATACACCTGTGACGTCACCTGTGACTCAAATAACTGCTACTACGCTACCAGTGACGTCATATATACACCTGTGATGTCACCTGTGACTCAAATAACTGCTACTACGCTACCAGTGACGTCATATATACACCTGTGATGTCACCTGTGACTCAAATAACTGCTACTACGCTACCAGTGACGTCATATATACACCTGTGACGTCACCTGTGACTCAAATAACTGCTACTACGTTACCAGTGACGTCATATATACACCTGTGATGTCACCTGTGACTCAAATAACTGCTACTACGCTACCAGTGACGTCATATATACACCTGTGATGTCACCTGTGACTCAAATAACTGCTACTACGTTACCAGTGACGTCATATATCCACCAGTGACGTCACCTGTGACTCAAATAACTGCTACTACGTTACCAGTGACGTCATATATACACCTGTGATGTCACCTGTGACTCAAATAACTGCTACTACGCTACCAGTGACGTCATATATACACCTGTGACTGTCACCTGTGACTCAAATAACTGCTACTACGTTACCAGTGACGTCATATATACACCTGTGATGTCACCTGTGACTCAAATAACTGCTACTACGTTACCAGTGACGTCATATATACACCTGTGACGTCACCTGTGACTCAAATAACTGCTACTATGCTACCAGTGACGTCATATATACACCTGTGATGTCACCTGTGACTCAAATAACTGCTACTATGCTACCAGTGACGTCATATATACACCTGTGATGTCACCTGTGACTCAAATAACTGCTACTACGTTACCAGTGACGTCATATATACACCTGTGACTGTCACCTGTGACTCAAATAACTGCTACTACGTTACCAGTGACGTCATATATACACCTGTGATGTCACCTGTGACTCAAATAACTGCTACTACGCTACCAGTGACGTCATATATACACCTGTGACGTCACCTGTGACTCAAATAACTGCTACTACGTTACCAGTGACGTCATATATACACCTGTGATGTCACCTGTGACTCAAATAACTGCTACTACGCTTACCAGTGACGTCATATATACACCTGTGACTGTCACCTGTGACTCAAATAACTGCTACTACGCTACCAGTGACGTCATATATACACCTGTGATGTCACCTGTGACTCAAATAACTGCTACTACGTTACCAGTGACGTCATATATACACCTGTGATGTCACCTGTGACTCAAATAACTGCTACTACGTTACCAGTGACGTCATATATACACCTGTGACGTCACCTGTGACTCAAATAACTGCTACTATGCTACCAGTGACGTCATATATACACCTGTGACGTCACCTGTGACTCAAATAACTGCTACTACGTTACCAGTGACGTCATATATACACCTGTGATGTCACCTGTGACTCAAATAACTGCTACTACGCTACCAGTGACGTCATATATACACCTGTGACGTCACCTGTGACTCAAATAACTGCTACTACGCTACCAGTGACGTCATATATACACCTGTGACGTCACCTGTGACTCAAATAACTGCTACTACTGCTACCAGTGACGTCATATATACACCTGTGACTGTCACCTGTGACTCAAATAACTGCTACTACTGCTACCAGTGACGTCATATATACACCTGTGACTGTCACCTGTGACTCAAATAACTGCTACTACGTTACCAGTGACGTCATATATACACCTGTGACTTCACCTGTGACTCAAATAACTGCTACTACGCTACCAGTGACGTCATATATACACCTGTGATGTCACCTGTGACTCAAATAACTGCTACTACGCTACCAGTGACGTCATATATACACCTGTGACTTCACCTGTGACTCAAATAACTGCTACTACGCTACCAGTGACGTCATATATACACCTGTGACTTCACCTGTGACTCAAATAACTGCTACTACGCTACCAGTGACGTCATATATACACCTGTGACGTCACCTGTGACTCAAATAACTGCTACTACGTTACCAGTGACGTCATATATACACCTGTGACGTCACCTGTGACTCAAATAACTGCTACTACGTTACCAGTGACGTCATATATACACCTGTGATGTCACCTGTGACTCAAATAACTGCTACTACGTTACCAGTGACGTCATATATACACCTGTGACGTCACCTGTGACTCAAATAACTGCTACTACGCTACCAGTGACGTCATATATACACCTGTGATGTCACCTGTGACTCAAATAACTGCTACTATGCTACCAGTGACGTCACAGGTGTATACCTGTGACGTCACCTGTGACTCAAATAACTGCTACTACGTTACCAGTGACGTCATATATACACCTGTGATGTCACCTGTGACTCAAATAACTGCTACTACGCTACCAGTGACGTCATATATACACCTGTGATGTCACCTGTGACTCAAATAACTGCTACTACGCTACCAGTGACGTCATATATACACCTGTGACGTCACCTGTGACTCAAATAACTGCTACTACGCTACCAGTGACGTCATATATACACCTGTGATGTCACCTGTGACTCAAATAACTGCTACTACGCTACCAGTGACGTCATATATACACCTGTGACGTCACCTGTGACTCAAATAACTGCTACTACGTTACCAGTGACGTCATATATACACCTGTGATGTCACCTGTGACTCAAATAACTGTGACGTCATATATACACTGTGACCGTCACCTGTGACTCAAATAAGACTGCTACTACGCTACCAGTGACGTCATATATACACCTGTGATGTCACCTGTGACTCAAATAACTGCTACTACGTTACCAGTGACGTCATATATACACCTGTGATGTCACCTGTGACTCAAATAACTGCTACTACGCTACCAGTGACGTCATATATACACCTGTGATGTCACCTGTGACTCAAATAACTGCTACTACGTTACCAGTGACGTCATATATACACCTGTGATGTCACCTGTGACTCAAATAACTGCTACTATGCTTACTATGTTACCAGTGACGTCATATATACACCTGTGACGTCACCTGTGACTCAAATAACTGCTACTATGCTACCAGTGACGTCATATATACACCTGTGACGTCACCTGTGACTCAAATAACTGCTACTATGCTACCAGTGACGTCATATATACACCTGTGATGTCACCTGTGACTCAAATAACTGCTACTACGTTACCAGTGACGTCATATATACACCTGTGATGTCACCTGTGACTCAAATAACTGCTACTACGCTACCAGTGACGTCATATATACACCTGTGACTCAAATAACTGCTACTACGTTACCAGTGACGTCATATATACACCTGTGATGTCACCTGTGACTCAAATAACTGCTACTACGCTTACCAGTGACGTCATATATACACCTGTGATGTCACCTGTGACTCAAATAACTGCTACTACGCTTACCAGTGACGTCATATATACACCTGTGATGTCACCTGTGACTCAAATAACTGCTACTACGTTACCAGTGACGTCATATATACACCTGTGATGTCACCTGTGACTCAAATAACTGCTACTACGTTACCAGTGACGTCATATATACACCTGTGATGTCACCTGTGACTCAAATAACTGCTACTACGTTACCAGTGACGTCATATATACACCTGTGATGTCACCTGTGACTCAAATAACTGCTACTACGTTACCAGTGACGTCATATATACACCTGTGATGTCACCTGTGACTCAAATAACTGCTACTATGCTACCAGTGACGTCATATATACACCTGTGACTCAAATAACTGCTACTACGTTACCAGTGACGTCATATATACACCTGTGATGTCACCTGTGACTCAAATAACTGCTACTATGCTACCAGTGACGTCATATATACACCTGTGACGTCACCTGTGACTCAAATAACTGCTACTACGTTACCAGTGACGTCATATATACACCTGTGATGTCACCTGTGACTCAAATAACTGCTACTACGTTACCAGTGACGTCATATATACACCTGTGACTCAAATAACTGCTACTACGTTACCAGTGACGTCATATATACACCTGTGATGTCACCTGTGACTCAAATAACTGCTACTACGTTACCAGTGACGTCATATATACACCTGTGACGTCACCTGTGACTCAAATAACTGCTACTATGTTACCAGTGACGTCATATATACACCTGTGATGTCACCTGTGACTCAAATAACTGCTACTATGCTACCAGTGACGTCATATATACACCTGTGACGTCACCTGTGACTCAAATAACTGCTACTACCCTTACCAGTGACGTCATATATACACCTGTGATGTCACCTGTGACTCAAATAACTGCTACTACGTTACCAGTGACGTCATATATACACCTGTGATGTCACCTGTGACTCAAATAACTGCTACTACGTTACCAGTGACGTCATATATACACCTGTGACTTTACCTGTGACTCAAATAACTGCTACTATGCTACCAGTGACGTCATATATACACCTGTGATGTCACCTGTGACTCAAATAACTGCTACTACGCTACCAGTGACGTCATATATACACCTGTGATGTCACCTGTGACTCAAATAACTGCTACTACGCTACCAGTGACGTCATATACACCTGTGACGTCACCTGTGACTCAAATAACTGCTACTACGTTACCAGTGACGTCATATATACACCTGTGATGTCACCTGTGACTCAAATAACTGCTACTATGCTACCAGTGACGTCATATATACACCTGTGATGTCACCTGTGACTCAAATAACTGCTACTATGCTACCAGTGACGTCATATATACACCTGTGATGTCACCTGTGACTCAAATAACTGCTACTACGCTACCAGTGACGTCATATATACACCTGTGACGTCACCTGTGACTCAAATAACTGCTACTATGCTACCAGTGACGTCATATATACACCTGTGATGTCACCTGTGACTCAAATAACTGCTACTACGTTACCAGTGACGTCATATATACACCTGTGATGTCACCTGTGACTCAAATAACTGCTACTACGCTACCAGTGACGTCATATATACACCTGTGATGTCACCTGTGACTCAAATAACTGCTACTACGTTACCAGTGACGTCATATATACACCTGTGATGTCACCTGTGACTCAAATAACTGCTACTATGCTACCAGTGACGTCATATATACACCTGTGACTTCACCTGTGACTCAAATAACTGCTACTACGTTACCAGTGACGTCATATATACACCTGTGATGTCACCTGTGACGTCATATATACACCTGTGACGTCACCTGTGACTCAAATAACTGCTACTACGTTACCAGTGACGTCATATATACACCTGTGATGTCACCTGTGACGTCATATATACACCTGTGACGTCACCTGTGACTCAAATAACTGCTACTACGCTACCAGTGACATCATATATACACCTGTGACGTCACCTGTCACTCAAATAACTGCTACTACGCTACCAGTGACATCATATATACACCTGTGACTTCACCTGTGACTCAAATAACTGCTACTACGTTACCAGTGACATCATATATACACCTGTGATGTCACCTGTGACTCAAATAACTGCTACTATGCTACCAGTGACATCATATATACACCTGTGACGTCACCTGTGACTCAAATAACTGCTACTACGCTATATATAGATATAACTATATATATCTATATATATAGATATATAGATAAAACTATATATATATCTATATATATAGACATAACTATTTATAACTATCGCTATAGATATAGATATAACTATATATATATAGATATAACTATATATATATATCTATATATGTGTGTATATATATATGTATATATATATGTATATTTACGTATGTATAAATACATATGTGTGTGTGTATATATGTATATATATGTGTATATAACTATATATATATATACTTATATATAACTATATCCCCCCTCCCCTTACTGCTTGCTGTATACTGTCTATGTATCAATATGTATCCCTCCCACCTCCCCCCTCCTCCCACCGCTTATGCGCCTGCCAGAGAGCGTGTAGGGAGCAGAGTGGCCTCTCTCCCCCCTCCACCCTCCCCCCTCCCCTCACCGTTTGCCCACCGTGCAAACAGGAAGGAGAGGGGGGAGAGTGGAGGGGGCAGAGAGGAGACTCTGCTCCCTCCACCCTCCCCGGTCCCGTCTAAGGAATCTGATGGAAGTCACTTCTATTTATAACTTTAGGTGTGTATTCCGTGATGTCACCTGTGACTCAAATAACTGCTACTACGTTACCAGTGACGTCATATATACACCTGTGATGTCACCTGTGACGTCATATATACACCTGTGACGTCACCTGTGACTCAAATAACTTCTACTACGTTACCAGTGACGTCATATATACACCTGTGATGTCACCTGTGACGTCATATATACACCTGTGACGTCACCTGTGACTCAAATAACTGCTACTACGCTACCAGTGACGTCATATATACACCTGTGATGTCACCTGTGACTCAAATAACTGCTACTACGCTACAGTGACGTCATATATACACCTGTGACTGTCACCTGTGACTCAAATAACTGCTACTACGCTACCAGTGACGTCATATATACACCTGTGATGTCACCTGTGACTCAAATAACTGCTACTACGCTACCAGTGACGTCATATATACACCTGTGATGTCACCTGTGACTCAAATAACTGCTACTACGCTACAGTGACGTCATATATACACCTGTGACGTCACCTGTGACTCAAATTACTGCTACTAAGAGACCAGTGACGTCATATATACACCTGTGACGTCACCTGTGACTCAAATAACTGCTACTACGCTACCAGTGACGTCATATATACACCTGTGATGTCACCTGTGACTCAAATAACTGCTACTACGTTACCAGTGACGTCATATATACACCTGTGATGTCACCTGTGACTCAAATAACTGCTACTACGCTACCAGTGACATCATATATACACCTGTGACGTCACCTGTGACTCAAATAACTGCTACTACGTTACCAGTGACATCATATATACACCTGTGACTCAAATAACTGCTACTACGTTACCAGTGACGTCATATATACACCTGTGACGTCACCTGTGACTCAAATAACTGCTACTATGCTACCAGTGACGTCATATATACACCTGTGATGTCACCTGTGACTCAAATAATGCTACTACGCTACCAGTGACATCATAATACTGGAGTACCTCGTGACGTCACCTGTGACTCAAATAACTGCTACTACGTTACCAGTGACGTCATATATACACCTGTGAAGTCACCAGTGACTTCATATATACACCTGTGACTTCACCTGTGACTCAAATAACTGCTACTACGCTACCAGTGACATCAATATATACACCTGTGATGTCACCTGTGACTCAAATAACTGCTACTACGTTACCAGTGACGTCATATATACACCTGTGACTTCACCTGTGACTCAAATAACTGCTACTATGCTACCAGTGACATCATATATACACCTGTGACGTCACCTGTGACTCAAATAACTGCTACTACGTACCAGTGACCGTCATAGTATACACCTGTGATGTCACCTGTGACTCAAATAACTGCTACTACGTTACCAGTGACGTCATATATACACCTGTGATGTCACCTGTGACTCAAATAACTGCTACTTACGCTGACCAGTGACATCATATATACACCTGTGACGTCACCTGTGACTCAAATAACTGCTACTACGCTACCAGTGACATCATATATACACCTGTGATGTCACCTGTGACTCAAATAACTGCTACTACGCTACCAGTGACGTCATATATACACCTGTGATGTCACCTGTGACTCAAATAACTGCTACTACGCTACCAGTGACGTCATATATACACCTGTGACGTCACCTGTGACTCAAATAACTGCTACTACGCTACCAGTGACGTCATATATACACCTGTGATGTCACCTGTGACTCAAATAACTGCTACTACGTTACCAGTGACGTCATATATACACCTGTGATGTCACCTGTGACTCAAATAACTGCTACTACGTTACCAGTGACGTCATATATACACCTGTGATGTCACCTGTGACGTCATATATACACCTGTGATGTCACCTGTGACTCAAATAACTGCTACTACGTTACCAGTGACGTCATATATACACCTGTGATGTCACCTGTGACGTCATATATACACCTGTGACGTCACCTGTGACTCAAATAACTGCTACTACGTTACCAGTGACGTCATATATACACCTGTGATGTCACCTGTATACACCTGTGACGTCACCTGTCACTCAAATAACTGCTACTACGCTACCAGTGACATCATATATACACCTGTGACTTCACCTGTGACTCAAATAACTGCTACTACGTTACCAGTGACATCATATATACACCTGTGATGTCACCTGTGACTCAAATAACTGCTACTATGCTACCAGTGACATCATATATACACCTGTGACGTCACCTGTGACTCAAATAACTGCTACTACGCTATATATAGATATAACTATATATATCTATATATATAGATATATAGATACAACTATATATATATCTATATATATAGACATAACTATTTATAACTATCGATATAGATATAGATATAACTATATATACTATAGATATAACTATATATATATATCTTATATATGTGTGTATATATATATGTATATATATATGTATATTTACGTATGTATAAATACATATGTGTGTGTGTATATATGTATATATATGTGTATATAACTATATATATATATACTTATATATAACTATATCCCCCCTCCCCTTACTGCTTGCTGTATACTGTCTATGTATCAATATGTATCCCTCCAACCTCCCCCCTCCTCCCACCGCTTATGCGCCTGCCAGAGAGCGTGTAGGGAGCAGAGTGGCCTCTCTCCCCCCTCCACCCTCCCCCCTCCCCTCACCGTTTGCCCACCGTGCAAACAGGAAGGAGAGGGGGAAAAGTGGAGGGGGCAGAGAGGAGACTCTGCTCCCTCCACCCACCCCGGTCCCGTCTAAGGAATCTGATGGAAGTCACTTCTATTTATAACTTTAGGTGTGTATTCCGTGATGTCACCTGTGACTCAAATAACTGCTACTACGTTACCAGTGACGTCATATATACACCTGTGATGTCACCTGTGACGTCATATATACACCTGTGACGTCACCTGTGACTCAAATAACTTCTACTACGTTACCAGTGACTTCATATATACACCTTTGATGTCACCTGTGACTTCATATATACACCTGTGACGTCACCTGTGACTCAAATAACTGCTACTATGCTACCAGTGACGTCATATATACACCTGTGATGTCACCTGTGACTCAAAATAACTGCTACTACGCTACCAGTGACGTCATATATACACCATGATGACGTCACCTGTGACTCAAATAACTGCTACTACGCTACCAGTGACGTCATATATACAACTGTGATGTCACCTGTGACTCAAATAACTGCTACTACGTACCAAGTGAGTCATATATACACCTTGTGACCGTCACCTGTGACTCAAATAACTGCTACTTACGTTACCAGTGACGTCATATATACACCTGTGATGTCACCTGTGACTCAATCCAGTGACTTCATATATACACCTGTGACGTCACCTGTGACTCAAATAACTGCTACTACGCTACCAGTGACGTCATATATACACCTGTGATGTCACCTGTGACTCAAATAACTGCTACTACGCTACCAGTGACGTCATATATACACCTGTGACGTCACCTGTGACTCAAATAACTGCTACTACGCTACCAGTGACGTCATATATACACCTGTGACGTCACCTGTGACTCAAATAACTGCTACTACGTTACCAGTGACGTCATATATACACCTGTGACGTCACCTGTGACTCAAATAACTGCTACTACGTTACCAGTGACGTCATATATACACCTGTGATGTCACCTGTGACTCAAATAACTGCTACTACGTTACCAGTGACGTCATATATACACCTGTGACTTCACCTGTGACTCAAATAACTGCTACTACGCTACCAGTGACGTCATATATACACCTGTGATGTCACCTGTGACTCAAATAACTGCTACTACGTTACCAGTGACGTCATATATACACCTGTGACGTCACCTGTGACTCAAATAACTGCTACTACGCTACCAGTGACATCATATATACACCTGTGATGTCACCTGTGACTCAAATAACTGCTACTACGCTACCAGTGACGTCATATATACACCTGTGACGTCACCTGTGACTCAAATAACTGCTACTACGTTACCAGTGACGTCATATATACACCTGTGACTCAAATAACTGCTACTACGTTACCAGTGACATCATATATACACCTGTGACGTCACCTGTGACTCAAATAACTGCTACTACGCTACCAGTGACGTCATATATACACCTGTGACGTCACCTGTGACTCAAATAACTGCTACTACGTTACCAGTGACGTCATATATACACCTGTGATGTCACCTGTGACTCAAATAACTGCTACTACGTCTACCAGTGACAGTCATATATACACCTGTGACTGTCACCTGTGACTCAAATAACTGCTACTACGCTTACCAGTGACATCATATATACACCTGTTGACTTCACCTGTGACTCAAATAACTGCTACTATGCTACCAGTGACGTCATATATACACCTGTGACGTCACCTGTGACTCAAATAACTGCTACTAAGCTACCAGTGACGTCATATATACCACCTGTGACTGTCACCTGTGACTCAAATAAACTGCTACTACGCTACCAGTGACTCATATATACACCTGTGACTCGTCACCTGTGACTCAAATAACTGCTACTACGTTACCAGTGACGTCATATATACACCTGTGACGTCACCTGTGACTCAAATAACTGCTACTACGCTACCAGTGACGTCATATATACACCTGTGATGTCACCTGTGACTCAATAAACTGCTACTACGTACCAGTGACGTCATATATACACCTGTGATGTCACCTGTGACTCAAATAACTGCTACTACGCTACAGTGACATCATATATACACCTGTGACGTCACCTGTGACTCAAATAACTGCTACTACGTACCAGTGACGTCATATATACACCTGTGATGTCACCTGTGACTCAAATAACTGCTACTACGCTACCAGTGACGTCATATATACACCTGTGATGTCACCTGTGACTCAAATAACTGCTACTACGCTACCAGTGACATCATATATACACCTGTGACGTCACCTGTGACTCAAATAACTGCTACTACGCTACCAGTGACATCATATATACACCTGTGACGTCACCTGTGACTCAAATAACTGCTACTACGTTACCAGTGACGTCATATATACACCGGTGACTGTCACCTGTGACTCAAATAACTGCTACTACGCTACCAGTGACGTCATATATACACTGTGACGTCACCTGTGACTCAAATAACTGCTACTACGCTACCAGTGACAGTCATATATACACCTGTGACTGTCACCTGTGACTCAAATAACTGCTACTACGTACCAGTGACATCATATATACACCTGTGACGTCACCTGTGACTCAAATAACTGCTACTACGCTACCAGTGACGTCATATATACACCTGTGATGTCACCTGTGACTCAAATAACTGCTACTACGTTACCAGTGACGTCATATATACACCTGTGATGTCACCTGTGACGTCATATATACACCTGTGATGTCACCTGTGACTTAAATAACTGCTACTACGTTACCAGTGACGTCATATATACACCTGTGATGTCACCTGTGACGTCATATATACACCTGTGACGTCACCTGTGACTCAAATAACTGCTACTACGTTACCAGTGACGTCATATATACACCTGTGATGTCACCAGTGACGTCATATATACACCTGTGACGTCACCTGTGACTCAAATAACTGCTACTACGCTACCAGTGACATCATATATACACCTGTGACGTCACCTGTCACTCAAATAACTGCTACTACGCTACCAGTGACATCATATATACACCTGTGACTTCACCTGTGACTCAAATAACTGCTACTACGTTACCAGTGACATCATATATACACCTGTGATGTCACCTGTGACTCAAATAACTGCTACTATGCTACCAGTGACATCATATATACACCTGTGACGTCACCTGTGACTCAAATAACTGCTACTACGCTATATATAGATATAACTATATATATCTATATATATAGATATATAGATAAAACTATATATATATCTATATATATAGATATAACTATTTATAACTATCGATATAGATATAGATATAACTATATATATATAGATATAACTATATATATATATCTATATATGTGTGTATATATATATGTATATATATATGTATATTTACGTATGTATAAATACATATGTGTGTGTGTATATATGTATATATATGTGTATATAACTATATATATATACTTATATATAACTATATCCCCCCTCCCCTTACTGCTTGCTGTATACTGTCTATGTATCAATATGTATCCCTCCAACCTCCCCCCTCCTCCCACCGCTTATGCGCCTGCCAGAGAGCGTGTAGGGAGCAGAGTGGCCTCTCTCCCCCCTCCACCCTCCCCCCTCCCCTCACCGTTTGCCCACCGTGCAAACAGGAAGGAGAGGGGGGAGAGTGGAGGGGGCAGAGAGGAGACTCTGCTCCCTCCACCCTCCCCGGTCCCGTCTAAGGAATCTGATGGAAGTCACTTCTATTTATAACTTTAGGTGTGTATTCCGTGATGTCACCTGTGACTCAAATAACTGCTACTACGTTACCAGTGACGTCATATATACACCTGTGATGTCACCTGTGACGTCATATATACACCTGTGACGTCACCTGTGACTCAAATAACTTCTACTACGTTACCAGTGACGTCATATATACACCTGTGATGTCACCTGTGACGTCATATATACACCTGTGACGTCACCTGTGACTCAAATAACTGCTACTACGCTACCAGTGACGTCATATATACACCTGTGATGTCACCTGTGACTCAAATAACTGCTACTACGCTACCAGTGACGTCATATATACACCTGTGACTCAAATAACTGCTACTACGCTACCAGTGACGTCATATATACACCTGTGACGTCACCTGTGACTCAAATAACTGCTACTACGCTACCAGTGACATCATATATACACCTGTGACGTCACCTGTGACTCAAATAACTGCTACTACGCTACCAGTGACGTCATATATACACCTGTGACGTCACCTGTGACTCAAATAACTGCTACTACTACGTACAGTGACGTCATATATACACCTGTGATGTCACCTGTGACTCAAATAACTGCTACTACGTTACCAGTGACGTCATATATACACCTGTGATGTCACCTGTGACTCAAATAACTGCTACTACGCTACCAGTGACATCATATATACACCTGTGACTTCACCTGTGACTCAAATAACTGCTACTACG
>NC_046982.1:21516913-21521913 GCF_009769545.1 Cyclopterus lumpus | reverse complement strand
GTATATCCCTCAGTATCACGAAGGAGCTCGTATCATAACTATGTATTCTGCATCCGTATCGTATTGGTATAAAAAGTTGAATAAAAAGCGGATGTTTTTTTTTTTTCTCCTTTTCTTTTGTGCTCGCGACTCATTTAAAAGTTATTTGAAAAACGGGGCATTTTGGATGTCCGGAAATATCGGCGATGAATCTTCTGCCCAACACGACCCCCCCAGGAAGAAATACCCCGCCGGCCGTCCCTCGTGCATTAAAAGCATCGCCAAGCGAAAGGCTTTGTTCTCATCCTCAAGCGAAACCCGCGAAATATAGCCAGAGAGAGCTCACGCTGGGAAACAATAACAACCGGACTTATACAAAATCCATACTCCAGAGATTGTTTGTGCCGATTAGCCCGATAAATCCGATCCGTGAGCAGGACCGCTGACCACGGGCGGCATGAGAGCGAGGTCACAACCGTGCACACGGGGATCCGGATCATAGTGGATGAAGCCATCACAGGAAGAAGGGACCGTTTATATATATATATATATATATATATATATATATATATATATATATATTGATAGATATATATATATATATATATATATATATATATATATATTGATAGATATAGATATATTTTAATTTTAATGAAGTTTTCTTAATTTATTTTATAGTTAATCTGTGACGGGGGGGGGGGGGCGTGATAGACAAGACAAATGACTAAATATTTCACACACAACTATATTCACACTGGCAAGGATTCACATTTGTGACGTAAGTTGCAACAGCACATTAAATAACAGCTTTGAAAAGATTAAAGCTGGCAGAGGACCAACGACCAGGATCTTAACGACTAAGATCGAAATGACCTGGATCCTAACCACCAATATCCTAACCACCAGGATCCTAAACACCAGGATCCTAACCACCAGGATCCTAACCACCAGGATCCTAAACACCAGGATCCTAACCACCTGGATCCTAACCACCTGGATCCTAACGACCTGGATTCTAACCACCTGAATCCTAACCACCTGGATCCTAACGACCTGGATTCTAACCACCTGAATCCTAACCACCTGGATCCTAACCACCTGGATCCTAACGACCTGAATCCTAACCACCTGGATCCTAACGACCTGGATCCTAACGACCTGGATCCTAACGACCAGGATCCTAACGACCTGGATCCTAACGACCAGGATCCTAACGACCTGGATCCTAACCACCTGGATCCTAACGACCAGGATCCTAACGACCTGGATCCTAACCACCAGGATCCTAACGACCAGGATCCTAAACACCAGGATCCTAACCACCAGGATCCTAAACACCAGGATCCTAACCACCTGGATCCTAACCACCTGGATCCTAACGACCTGGATCCTAACCACCTGGATCCTAACGACCAGGATCCTAACGACCTGGATCCTAACCACCAGGATCCTAACGACCAGGATCCTAACTACCTGGATCCTAACCACCAATATCCTAACGACCTGGATCCTAACTACCTGGATCCTAACCACCTGGATCCTAACGACCTGGATCCTAACCACCTGGATTCTAACCACCTGGATCCTAACGACCTGGATCCTAACCACCTGGATCCTAACGACCTGGATCCTAACCACCTGGATCCTAACGACCTGGATCCTAAACACCAGGATCCTAACGACCTGGATCCTAACCACCTGGATCCTAACGACCTGGATCCTAAACACCAGGATCCTAACGACCAGGATCCTAACCACCTGGATCCTAACGACCTGGATCCTAACCACCTGGATCCTAACGACCTGGATCCTAAACACCAGGATCCTAACGACCAGGATTCTAACCACCAGGATCCTAACGACCTGGATCCTAACCACTGGGATCCTAACGACCTGGATCCTAACCACTGGGATCTTAACGACCTGGATTCTAACCACCAGGATCCTAACCACCAGGATCCTAACGACCTGGATCCTAAACACCAGGATCCTAACGACCAGGATCCTAACGACCAGGATCCTAACCACCTGGATCCTAACGACCAGGATCCTAACCACCTGGATCCTAACGACCTGGATTCTAACCACCTGGATCCTAACGACCTGGATCCTAAACACCAGGATCCTAACGACCTGGATCCTAAACACCAGGATCCTAACGACCTGGATCCTAACCACCTGGATCCTAACCACCTGGATCCTAACCACCTGGATCCTAACCACCTGGATCCTAACCACCTGGATCCTAACGACCTGGATCCTAAACACCAGGATCCTAACGACCTGGATCCTAACCACCTGGATCCTAACGACCTGGATCCTAAACACCAGGATCCTAACGACCAGGATCCTAACCACCTGGATCCTAACGACCTGGATCCTAACCACCTGGATCCTAACGACCTGGATCCTAAACACCAGGATCCTAACGACCAGGATTCTAACCACCAGGATCCTAACGACCTGGATCCTAACCACTGGGATCCTAACGACCTGGATCCTAACCACTGGGATCTTAACGACCTGGATTCTAACCACCAGGATCCTAACCACCAGGATCCTAACGACCTGGATCCTAAACACCAGGATCCTAACGACCAGGATCCTAACGACCAGGATCCTAACCACCTGGATCCTAACGACCAGGATCCTAACCACCTGGATCCTAACGACCTGGATTCTAACCACCTGGATCCTAACGACCTGGATCCTAAACACCAGGATCCTAACGACCTGGATCCTAAACACCAGGATCCTAACGACCTGGATCCTAACCACCTGGATCCTAACCACCTGGATCCTAACCACCTGGATCCTAACCACCTGGATCCTAACCACCTGGATCCTAACGACCTGGATCCTAAACACCAGGATCCTAACGACCTGGATCCTAAACACCAGGATCCTAACGACCTGGATCCTAACCACCGGGATCCTATCGACCCGGCTTCTGGCTGTCTGTCTGAGGTCAACTCTAATAAAGCCTTTTTCTACTGGAAGCTACTTTATCCAGTTTCCTTTCAGCAAAATACTCTGATTTGAGTTTCCCTCCGTCTCGGGCTCTTATTGTGAAAGGTCAGATCGGTAGGCTCCGCCCTAACGTGACGGGCGGGCTGAGCTCTTTATTAACGGTGCATCTGCCTGCTTTCGCCTCGTAATATTTGTGTTCCCTGTGAAAGTTTACCAGGATGAAAACAACAGCTGGAGATAAAAATACACATATTGACGTTGCAAATCCCCCCCTCCCTCCCCACACACACACACCCCCCCCCCCCACACCCCCCGGTGAGAAAAGACCTTCGACCGCACAAGACAGGAAATCTCAGCCATTGTTGCATTGATTGCAGACATTATATTTTTTAATCTGTCTTTCATCCTCTAACTGAACACTCGTAGCACCACGCTGACCTCGTGCCAACATGGCGGCCACGGGGTCAAAACCCCTGTCTTCTGGGGGTGGGGGGGGGGGGGGGGGGGGGGGGGGGGGGGGGGGGGACTCCACCGCTCTAAAAGCTAAACTACTCTTGTCATTTTTAAAAATGCAGTCTGAAGCCCGAAACCGGCGCAGGGGGAAAAGAACGAGTTGTGAAATTGTTATAAACAAACGTGACAAAGTGAGGAGAAAAATAGGGAAAAGATGCCAAAAAAGCTTTCGGGGTATTTTTGTCACATGTGGTTTCGGTTGAGAGGAATCGAGATCGACTGCAGTCGGGACGATTTGCACCGCCGTCAATCAACCAAAGGAGACGCGACCGGAGTCGAGGAGACGAGCAGGAACGTCGCTCAGCAGGCGAGAACAAAGAGGGAGGGAGGGAGGGAGTGAGGGAGGGAGGGAGGGAGGGAGCGAGGGAGGGAGCGAGGGAGGGAGTGAGGGAGGGAGGGAGGGAGGGAGGGAGCGAGGGAGCGAGGGAGGGAGGCAGGGAGGGAGGGAGGGAGCGAGGTAGGGAGGGAGGGAGCGAGGGAGGGAGCGAGGGAGAGAGCGAGGGAGGGAGAGAGCGAGGGAAGGAGAGAGCGAGGGAGGGAGAGAGTGAGGGAGGGAGCGAGGGAGGGAGGGAGCGAGGGAGGGAGGGAGCGAGGGAGCGAGGGAGGGAGGGAGGCAGGGAGGGAGGGAGGGAGGGAGCGAGGGAGGGAGGGAGGGAGGGAGGGAGCGAGGTAGGGAGGGAGGCAGGGAGGGAGGGAGGTAGGGAGGGAGGCAGGGAGGTAGGGAGCGAGGGAGCGAGGGAGGGAGGGAGCGAGGGAGGGAGGGAGGGAGGGAGGTAGGGAGGGAGGGAGCGAGGGAGGGAGCGAGGGAGAGAGTGAGGGAGGGAGAGAGTGAGGGAGGGAGCGAGGGAGGGAGGGAGCGAGGGAGGGAGGGAGCGAGGGAGCGAGGGAGGGAGGGAGGCAGGGAGGGAGGGAGGGAGGGAGCGAGGGAGCGAGGTAGGGAGGGAGGTAGGGAGGGAGGGAGGGAGGGAGGGAGGGAGGGAGCGAGGGAGCGAGGTAGGGAGGGAGCGAGGGAGCGAGGTAGGGAGGGAGGCAGGGAGGGAGGGAGGGAGGGAGGGAGCGAGGGAGGGAGGCAGGGAGGGAGGGAGGGAGCGAAGGAGCGAGGGAGGGAGGGAGGGAGCGAGGGAGGGAGGGAGGTAGGGAGGAGCGAGGTAGGGAGGGAGGCAGGGAGGGAGGGAGGGAGGGAGGGAGGGAGCGAGGGAGCGAGGGAGGGAGGCAGGGAGGGAGGGAGGGAGCGAAGGAGCGAGGGAGGGAGGGAGCGAGGGAGCGAGGGAGGGAGGGAGCGAGGGAGAGAGTGAGGGAGGGAGAGAGTGAGGGAGGGAGCGAGGGAGCAAGGTAGGGAGGGAGGCAGGGAGGGAGCGAGTGAGGGAGGGAGCGAGGGAGGGAGGGAGCGAGGGAGGGAGGGAGCGAGGGAGGGAGGGAGGGCAGGGAGGGAGGGAGGGAGGGAGGGAGGGAGGGAGGGAGCGAGGTAGGGAGGGAGGGAGGGAGCGAGGGAGCGAGGTAGGGAGGGAGCGAGGGAGCGAGGTAGGGAGGGAGGC
>NC_046982.1:21504413-21511913 GCF_009769545.1 Cyclopterus lumpus | reverse complement strand
CCTCCTCTCCTCCCCTCCTCCTCCTCTCCTCCTCCCCTCCTCCCTTCCTCCTCCTCCCCTCCTCCTCCCTTCCTCCTCTCCTCCTCCCCTCCTCGTCCTCTCCTCCCCTCCTCCTCTCCTCCCCTCCTCCTCCCTTCCTCCTCCCTTCCTCCTCCTGCCCTCCTCCTCTCCTTCCTTCCTCCTCTCTTCCTCCCCTCCTCCCCTCCTCCTCCCTTCCTCCTCTCCTCCTCCCCTCCTCCTCTCCTCCCCTCCTCCTCCCCTCCTCCTCTCCTCCCCTCCTCCTCCCTCTCAATCCACTCATCTCTCTCGCCCGATTCCTTCAGACAGAATTAGAAAATAATCGTTTAGAGGCGGCAGCGCGAGTGTCTGCGAAAATCAATGGAAGGAGCGAAATGAAGCAAACGTCACCCCGAGGTGTGTGTGTGTGTGTGTGTGTGTGTGTGTGTGCTTGTGCGTGTGTGTGTGTGTGTTGCTCGACGCTCTTTCATTGCTCTGAATATCTCATAGAGGACCTTTAAGCATGCTAATTGGTCAGCCGTGGAGGTCCTGGTATGGATGATAGCTCGATGCTAAGCTACACGCTATCACACTAGCTTCATTGTTGTACACAGATGTTCTCCCCGAGCGACGCTCAACATCAGATGAACGATCAGAGACACGACCGCGACGCCTCCGTCGGCTAATTGATTTTTATACTTTTATATTATATCTGAGGGGTCAAAAAGGCCGATTTGTGAATCACACGTTATTCTTTTATACGTTTAACTTCATTAACTGCTTTGATTCCGGCGCCTTTCTTCTGCTCGCACCTCGTCTGCCGTTGCGCGTGATTATTTTAAAGGAATAATAATAATGATGTAGGGTTGAGGATAAGAGGGATGAATACAATGCTCCTTTCTTTCTTTCAGGTGCTGCATTTCAAAAAGCTTCTTTCTTCTGCAGCGGTTGAGACGTCCTCGGAGAGCTTTTCACAGACGCCGTGAAAAATACTTAATAAATAAACTTCGACTGATGTCATGTGGATCAATATTTTCTTTTCCCCCGGAAAGAAATGTCAAAAAAACATAAACCCCATCTGACGCCCGTTCACTTAGCAGTGCTGTTAACTTTTAAAAGTGCTTATAGCGTGGTTTTATTCTTATTAATAAAATGATTTACCACGGCTAAGCTCCGCCTCCTCCAGGTGTGTAAATCACCTGAGGGGCCGTCACCTTGTTAAACGCCACCGAGGCCCGTCTCATGTCTGCTTATATACTTTTATGGAAAGGAAGCAAACCGCACATGACAAATAAATAAAATTATAGCCGCGGTCTGAAGAGCTTTACACACAGATGTATCTTCTTTTTTGTGTTTTATTCTACTTTTATTGTGGTTTATGGAGTGAAATACGCACATTAAAGGTCCACGTGTGTCTTTTAGTGGATGAAGACAGCCTCAAATTAATGCAACGTGGTTATATCTCGCTTTGACAAAGAATAATTAGCATAATTAAGGGATGGAAAACGTGAAAAGACACGTCTTCTCTCTTCACGCTTGACAGCATCGGGCTAGTTTCTTAAATTGTGAAGAAGTGAGTTTTTTCACCCCTCAAGAATTACCTTCTTTTTTTTTTAAATCAAGAGCAAAATATCTTTATTAATCATTATTTTACTCCGGCTGGAAAAAAAAAGTTAATCGTTAAGCTAACGAGCTAACGGAAAAAAAAATTAATCGTTAAGCTAACGAGCTAACCAAAAAAAAGTTAATCGTTAAGCTAACAAGCTAACGAAAAAAAAGTTAATCGTTAAGCTAACAAGCTAACGAAAAAAAAGTTAATCGTTAAGCTAACGAGCTAACGGAAAAGTTAATCGTTAAGCTAACGAAAAAGTTAATCGTTAAAGTAACGAGCTATCACAAAAGTTAATCGTTAAGCTAACGAGTGAATGTATTCCCCCCCCCCCCCCCCCCCCCCTGCCTCCTAGGTCAGAGGAAAGGAAGGAAGCATGAAGAGTGAGGACTGCTTCCTGT
The DNA here is from genome assembly GCF_009769545.1 of Cyclopterus lumpus. Taxonomy (NCBI): domain Eukaryota; kingdom Metazoa; phylum Chordata; class Actinopteri; order Perciformes; family Cyclopteridae; genus Cyclopterus; species Cyclopterus lumpus. The sequence continues at coordinate 21,509,906 of NC_046982.1, read as the reverse complement.
GGCCTTCAGCTGACCCTGGACCAGTTAAGTGGACACTCAGAACTTTATTCCCACCGACTCACTCGGAAGCTTTTGAGGCTTTTGAGCGACTAAAAGCCGTAATGCTCGTTTCCTCCCCCCTCTTCACCTCCATCTATATCCCTCCATCTCTCCATCTCTCCCTCCCTCTATCCCTCCCTCCAGCTCTCCATCTCTCAATCTCTCCATCCCTCCATCTCTCGCTCCCTCCATCTCTCCCTCTCTCCATCTCTCCCTCCCTCCATCTCTCCCTCTCTCCATCTCTTCCTCCCTCCATCTCTCCCTCCCTCCAGCTCTCCATCTCTCAATCTCTCCATCCCTCCATCTCTCCATCTCTCGCTCCCTCCATCCCTCCCTCCCTCCATCCCTCCCTCCATCTCTCCATCTCTCGCTCCCTCCATCCCTCCCTCCCTCCATCTCTCCCTCCCTCCATCTCTTCCTCCCTCCATCCCTCCCTCCCTCCATCTCTCCCTCTCTCCATCTCTCCCTCCCTCCATCTCTCCCTCTCTCCATCTCTCGCTCCCTCCATCTCTCCCTCCCTCCATCTCTCCCTCCCTCCATCTCTTCCTCCCTCCATCCCTCCCTCCCTCCATCGCTCCCTCTCTCCATCTCTCGCTCCCTCCATCTCTCGCTCCCTCCATCCCTCCCTCCCTCCATCTCTCCCTCTCTCCATCTCTCGCTCCCTCCATCTCTCGCTCCCTCCATCTCTCCCTCCCTCCATCTCTCCCTCTCTCCATCTCTCGCTCCCTCCATCTCTCGCTCCCTCCATCTCTCCCTCCCTCCATCTCTCCCTCTCTCCATCTCTCACTCCCTCCATCTCTCGCTCCCTCCATCTCTCCCTCCCTCCATCCCTCCCTCCATCTCTCCCTCTCTCCATCTCTCCCTCCCTCCATCTCTCCCTCCCTCCATCCCTCCCTCCCTCCATCTCTCCCTCCCTCCATCTCTCCCTCTCTCCATCTCTCCCTCCCTCCATCTCTCCCTCCCTCCATCCCTCCCTCCATCTCTCCATCTCTCGCTCCCTCCATCCCTCCCTCCCTCCATCTCTCCCTCCCTCCATCTCTTCCTCCCTCCATCCCTCCCTCCCTCCATCTCTCCCTCCCTCCATCTCTTCCTCCCTCCATCCCTCGCTGTCTCAGTCGGGCCTTAGTCTGTTTTCCTTCCTCCCTGTTTAATCTCTTCTATTAGCAGCACTCTTTTCTCCTCCTCCTCCTCCTCTCCTCCTCCTCCTCATCCCTCCATCCCTCCATCCCTCCAGGGTATGTGTGGGTCCTCTTAAAAGGGTCTTAAAATAAATTATCCAGAATTAAGGCTTTTAAAACGTATTTAAACGTCCCGTATTGGCTCCAGATCTCAGTTCCTTTGTGTTCCCTGAGATTAATACGAAACACAATTAGCTGTAAAATACATTTATTTATTATTATTTTTGTGTCATTGTATCTGCTTTAATAAACACAACTGTGGGCTTTGTGTCCCTTAACAATTAATTTCCTGTTTTTTGCTTTATCTTCATCTAGCCGGTTCTAGTTGCAGAACATCTCATTAGTTCTGCTCCGCTGGAACCGGTTCTTTCCGGTCGTGTCGCTTTACTTTCTTTCTTTCTATTCACTTCAAGAAATATTAAAAACAAAAAGTTCAAATGTGCCCACAGTGGGGTTTCCTCCTCCTTTGGAGTAATGATGAAAGTCATCTACAGTTGAGTGGGCGGAGTCTATGTCGCCGTGGTTACGCAGCATCAACATTTCATCGCTTTGATTATTTCAGCGTTTATTTTATTTTTCCGTATCCATAAAAAAAATCTGCATCGCATCGTCATGTAGCTTCTATGCAGTGGTATCCTCTCCTCCTCTCCTCTATCTGCCTGCTCCATCCCTCTGTCATCCCTCCATCATCCCTCCGTCATCCCTCCGTCATCCCGCCATCATCCCTCCGTCATCCCTCCGTCATCCCGCCATCATCCCTCCATCATCCCTCCGTCATCCCGCCATCATCCCTCCGTCATCCCTCCGTCATCCCGCCATCATCCCTCCGTCATCCCTCCGTCATCCCGCCATCATCCCTCCGTCATCCCTCCATCATCCCTCCATCATCCCTCCGTCATCCCTCCGTCATCCCGCCATCATCCCTCCGTCATCCCTCCGTCATCCCTCCATCATCCCTCCGTCATCCCGCCATCATCCCTCCATCATCCCTCCGTCATCCCTCCATCCCTCCAACATCCCTCCGTCATCCCTCCGTCATCCCGCCGTCATCCCTCCATCATCCCTCCGTCATCCCTCCATCCCTCCAACATCCCTCCGTCATCCCTCCGTCATCCCTCCGTCATCCCTCCGTCATCCCGCCATCATCCCTCCGTCATCCCTCCGTCATCCCGCCATCATCCCTCCGTCATCCCTCCATCCCTCCAACATCCCTCCGTCATCCCTCCGTCATCCCGCCGTCATCCCTCCATCATCCCTCCGTCATCCCTCCATCCCTCCAACATCCCTCCGTCATCCCTCCGTCATCCCTCCGTCATCCCGCCGTCATCCCTCCGTCATCCCGCCATCATCCCTCCATCATACCTTCTACATCCCTCCGTCATCTCGCCGTCATCCCTCCGTCATCCCGCCATCATCCCTCCATCATCCCTCCGTCATCCCTCCGTCATCCCGCCGTCATCCCTCCGTCATCCCTCCATCATCCCGCCCTCATCCCTCCATCATCCCTCCGTCATCCCGCCATCATCCCTCCATCATCCCTCCATCATACCTCCTACATCCCTCCGTCGTCCCTCCGTCATCCCTCCGTCATCCCTCCGTCATCCCGCCATCATCCCTCCGTCATCCCGCCGTCATCCCTCCATCATCCCTCCATCATCCCTCCGTCATCCCGCCATCATCCCTCCATCATCCCTCCATCATACCTCCTACATCCCTCCGTCGTCCCTCCGTCATCCCTCCGTCATCCCTCCGTCATCCCGCCATCATCCCTCCGTCATCCCGCCGTCATCCCTCCGTCATCCCTACATCATCCATCCATCATCCCTCCGTCATCCCTCCATCATCCCTCCGTCATCCCTCCATCATCCCTCCATCATCCCTCCGTCATCCCTACATCATCCATACATCATCCCGCCGTCATCCCTACATCATCCCTCCATCATCCCTCCGTCATCCCTCCATCATCCCTCCATCATCCCTCCGTCATCCCTACATCATCCATCCATCATCCCGCCCTCATCCCTCCATCATCCCTCCGTCATCCCTACATCATCCATCCATCATCCCGCCGTCATCCCTACATCATCCATCCATCATCCCGCCATCATCCCTCCATCATCCCTCCGTCATCCCTCCGTCATCCATCCATCATCCCGCCGTCATCCCTACATCATCCCTCCATCATCTCGCCATCATCCCGCCAACATCCCTCCATCATCCCTCCGTCATCCCTCCGTCATCCCTCCATCATCCCTACATCACCCCTCCATCATTCCTACATCACCCCTCCAACATCCCTCCGTCATCCCTCCGTCAGCTCCATCATCCCTCTCTCACCCCTCCGTCATCCCTCCATCATCCCTACATCACCCCTCCATCATTCCTACATCACCCCTCCAACATCCCTCCATCATCCCTCCGTCAGCTCCATCATCCCTCTCTCACCCCTCTCTCACCCCTCCGTCATCCCTCCATCCTCACTGAGGGGTTCCTTCTCTCTTTCCCTCCTTCCTATTTTACATTTCTTCTGTCCTTCCCATACATTTTTATGTGCAAAGCCAAACGAGCTTTGCACATAAACGACTTTTTTCTCCGGCAGGCGAACTGATCGTATTAAAAAAAACTTTTTGGTTCTCTACTACAAAATATCGTTGCGGTCGCGACGGTGAACGACGGCTTCTTCTCGACCGCCATCGTTCCCTCGATCTCGAGCTGCATTAAATCATTAAATCATTAAATCATTAAGTTCGCATTACAGGAACAGAGGATCTCCCCCGGCTGCTTTCTAATAAACATATAGCCATATAATAAACAGACGGCCTGTAAACAAAAGTAAACAACGACATAATGAACGTGCTCCAGCAGCTGAAGAGTGAGAGCAGCCCAGGAGGAGCTTCAGTGGTGTGATTGCTTCTGTTGCTCCGGGGCGAGTCACTCTGAGTCTTCATCTTCATCTTCATCTTCATCACGTTGTTTTTTCATCCGCGGTGATAAAAGGTCCGTCGTGTGTTGAGAGCTCGTGGCCAAACAATCAGAGAAGGGACGTTTTATTTTATGGACGACGATCACGAGCTTCTTTACCGCCAGCACATGGCTGTGCCTCAGGCTGGCGGCCATGTTTTATTTAAAGGGCCAGTAAGTTATTTTATATATGAAATAACTAGAGATCAGACACAGCTTCACACTTTAATATGCTATGATGACTCAAATATGAGCAACCAATTAGCCTCATTCACTCACTCCTTCATTCATTCACTCACTCCTTCACTCACTCACTCCTTCATTCATTCACTCAGTCACTCCTTGATTCACTCCTTCACTCACTCACTCACTCCTTCAATCCTTCATTCACTCACTCACTCACTCACTCCTTCACTCACTCACTCTGAGGTACTCATTCACTCACTCCTTCACTCACTCACTCACTCACTCACTCCTTCACTCACACACTCTGAGGTACTCACTCACTCACTCCTTCACTCACTCACTCACTCACTCACTCCTTCACTCACACACTCTGAGGTACTCATTCACTCACTCCTTCACTTACTCACTCACTCACTCACTCCTTCACTTACTCACTCACTCACTCACTCCTTCACTCACTCACTCACTCACTCACTCCTTCATTCACACACCCATTCACTCCCGTTAGCATCATCGGCTAACGTTAGCCGCAAACGCAGAATGAATATGATTTATTTTTGTGCTCTTTTCAGATCTTCACTCTTTATATCAAAACCCAGTTACTGTTACTGCTATCTCCTCTTTCTCCTCCCTTCATTCTCTCCATCTGTTCCACCCCTCCACCCCTCCACCATCTCTCCATCCTCTCTTAGAAGAGAAGACATGGATGAAGCGTTGAGTTCTCAGCTCCCGTCGTCTCCTCTTCGCCTGTCTGAACATGCTGGACCACTGCAGTGGGCTCCATGTAACCCTCCTCCTCCTCCTCCTCCTCCTCCTCCTCCTCCTCTTCCTCCTCTTTTCTCCAATTCCCCCTCCTCCTCATCCTCCTCTTCCTCCAATACGCTTCTCAATTCCTTCCAAAGCGGAGGTCAGCCTTTAAGTGTTCTATCACTGCAGAGAAGTGCCTCTCTCCTCTCCACTGTGGCCGACGCTCCATCTGGAGTAAAGACTCTCTGATCTCTCCATTTGTCCTCCCTCTCTCCCTCCTTCCCTCCCTCTCTCCCTCCCTCCCTCTCTCCCTCCTTCACTCCCTCTCTCCCTCCCTCCCTCCCTCTCTCTCTCCCTCCCTCCCTCTCTCCCTCTATCGTCT
>NC_046982.1:21499413-21501913 GCF_009769545.1 Cyclopterus lumpus | reverse complement strand
TTGATTCTTTTCTTCTTTATTTTTTTCTCCCCAGGAAAAAAAAAAAAAAACATCTGTTTAAGTGCAAAGCGGTGGAAGTCAAATGAAGATGTGAGAGAGGCGTGTGTGTGTGTGTGTGTGTGTGTGCGTGTGTGTTTGTGCGTGCGTGTGTGTGTGTGTGTGTGTGTAAAACTAACGGCATGCGGCAACAAAAGAAACACTCGCTTCTTTTGCAGCTATTTCTTTCTTTTGACGTTTTTAAAGTCGTTTTTTACGGCCAGTTCAGCTCCTTCAAAAAAAAGAAAAAACTCTCTTAAAGGTACAGTACACCAGGATTCACTCAGAAGGTGTTTTACTGCGGCCCTGACCTTGTGGTTATCTCAGCACCATGACGGCTCAGGGATGTGAGGTCAAGTGCAACGCGGATTAGTGTCTCCTTTAATAGCCTCTTGGGCTAATTCTTCAGGCTGATGGCGAGAGCTCCTCCCACCGAGCGGCGAGCGGCGAGAGAACGCCAAGGAGGAGCTGTGATGGAGGCTCAGAGTGACACTCAGCTCCCACTATCATCACTGGGATAAAGCCAGTGATGATAGTGGGAGCTGAAGAGGATGGATTCCATAAATACATTACTGGTGATTACTGAGGGGCCTAAAGGTTAGATAAGTGGGAAGGGGTCAGGAAGGTGGCAGGAAGGTGGCAGGAAGGGGGCAGGAAGGTGGCAGGAAGGGGTCAGGAAGGGGGCAGGAAGATGGCAGGAAGGGGTCAGGAAGGTGGCAGGAAGGGGGCAGGAAGGTGGCAGGAAGGTGGCAGGAAGGTGGCAGGAAGGGGGCAGGAAGGTGGCAGGAAGGTGGCAGGAAGGTGGCAGGAAGTTGGCAGGAAGGTGGCAGGAAGGTGGCAGGAAGGGGGCAGGAAGGTGGCAGGAAGGGGGCAGGAAGGTGGCAGGAAGGTGGCAGGAAGGTGGCAGGAAGTTGGCAGGAAGGTGGCAGGAAGGTGGCAGAAAGGGGGCAGGAAGGGGTCAGGAAGGTGGCAGGAAGGGGGCAGGAAGGTGGCAGGAAGGTGTCAGGAAGGGGGCAGGAAGGGGTCAGGAAGGTGGCAGGAAGGGGGCAGGAAGGGGGCAGGAAGGGGGCAGGAAGGGGGCAGGAAGGTGGCAGGAAGGGGGCAGGAAGGGGTCAGGAAGGTGGCAGGAAGGGGGCAGGAAGGGGGCAGGAAGGGGGCAGGAAGGGGGCAGGAAAATGGCAGGAAGGGGTCAGGAAGGTGGCAGGAAGGGGGCAGGAAGGTGGCATGAAGGTGACAGGAAGTTGGCAGGAAGGTGGCAGGAAGGGGTCAGGAAGGTGGCAGGAAGGTGGCAGGAAGGTGGCATGAAGGTGACAGGAAGTTGGCAGGAAGGTGGCAGGAAGGGGGCAGGAAGGTGGCAGGAAGGGGTCAGGAAGGTGGCAGGAAGGTGGCAGGAAGGTGGCAGGAAGGGGGCAGGAAGGTGGCAGGAAGGTGGCATGAAGGTGACAGGAAGTTGGCAGGAAGTCGGCAGGAAGGTGACAGGAAGTTGGCAGGAAGTCGGCAGGAAGTTGGCAGGAAGGTCCATGGAAAAGGCAGCTCTCGTAGAGCTCGTTCATTACAGCAACTGGAGTGTCTTTTAATCCGGCGTGTGTGTGTGTGTGTGTGTGTGTGTGTGTGTGTGTGTGTGTGTGTGTGTGTGTGTGTGTGTGTGTGTGTGTGTGTGTGCGTGCGGCCTAAGTTTCTGTATAAATTAATGCAGGCTAATAAATAAAGGTTAATCTCACTCCCATTGAGTAATGTGTTTTAATGATGATTTAAAGCTCCACTAATGCCGACAAATCACTCGCTGTGCGGCGAACGAGCCGTCGGTCAAACACTAATCGCAGATAAGTTCATTTACTTTGGAGAGTCCAGATTATGAATATTGAATAACGTAAACGTTTACCAGAGCATCCACCGGTCCATACAGGGTTACCCCCCCCCCCCCATGACCCTCAGATACAGAAGCTACTTAAGTTAAAAGGGGGCGGAGTCAAGTTCATCCAGAGTTTAAGGGGTTAAAACAAGCTAAACGCCCGAGCTGCAGCAATGAAAGGAGAGACCTATCTATCCTCAGCAGACGCTAAGTTAAACACTGTGGCTCACTCCTCTTTCTTCTCGCTTCACTTCCACTCCTCCACCTCCCCTCGAGGTGTCAGCGGGTATTTAAAGCAACACAATTTGAAGAGAGGGAGGGATGGATGGGAAGGGAGGAGGAGAGGGATGGATGGGGAAGGGGGAGGAAGAGAGGGATGGATGGGGAGAGAGGAGGAGAGGGATGGATGGGGAAGGGGGAGGAAGAGAGGGATGGATGGGGAAGGGGGAGGAAGAGAGGGATGGATGGATGGGAAGGGAGGAGGAGAGGGATGGATGGGGAAGGGGGAGGAAGAGAGGGATGGATGGGGAGAGAGGAGGAGAGGGATGGATGGGGAAGGGGGAGGAAGAGAGGGATGGATGGATGGGGAGGGAGGGAGGAGGAGAGTGTGTG
>NC_046982.1:21470380-21496413 GCF_009769545.1 Cyclopterus lumpus | reverse complement strand
CCCCCCCCCCCCCCCCCCCCCACACTCTGAGGGATGCTAATCCCTAAATGTACAACCAGAGTGAGAGCCGTGAAGACTCAAGTCATTAGAGCCACGAGGTCACGAGGCTAAGTAGTGCATTAATGTATTTGGAATCATATTCATGCGTTAATAAATTAATATCAATTCACAATTAGAAGCAGGAAGAATTAAGTTTCCCCCTCATTAATATGCAAAATAATGCAGCAAGGTGCTGTAAAATCTAATCAGGCCGTCTCCTCGATGTTTCACTCCGGCTTTGCCGAGAAGGCGTCCGCACACACGCGCACACACACACGTCGCCATGACAACCTGACATCGGGTTGTCGTTTTATTTAGAGCGATTTCTTAAAAAGTGATTGTCCGTCATGTTTATTATTACGATCATCAATTGATTTCCTTGATGAGAGCTTCACACGGTGAATTAAGGGTCATAAATTAAAAGGGGTCACAAGTTCAATAAAACAAAAAAAAGGAAATCGACGCAAGCTCGATATTAATTTTTTTTATAACGACAGCGTCGGGTTCTCGGGAGAAGGAAGGAAGTGAAAACACCTCAACTTCTCAAAACTCTCAGTAACGGTGAGAGACTAAAAGAGTGAGAGAAACTAATTAAAAACAGGTTGAGGAGCGAAGAGAGAACGAGGAGAAGAGGGTTTAAAAAAAAAAAAAAAGTGGGGCAGGAGGGGTGTTGGAAGAGACACATTGGGAGACGGGAAAAGAGGAAGTGAAACAAAAACAACAAAAAAGGTGAAAAGAAAGAGAAAATATGTGAATGGAGAGAGAAAGAGAGAGAGACCAAAAAGGGAAAATTGCAAGTGTTGAAAAAAGATGAGGGGAAGAGAGGGAGACAGGAATGAACAAGACAAGAGTGAGAGAACAGGTATCATCAAGAACCAATGAAGAAGAAGAAGAAGATGACGAGTGGACCGAGAGGTGAGAGACAAAAGAGACATGCAGCTTTTTAAAAGTTCTGGAGAAGAAGAAGAAGAAGATGAAAGTCAGTGAGAGGGCAGATGTTACGTGATGAGAGGGGGATGAGTAATGGAGGGTAGAGATGAGGAGGAGGAGGGGTGGGAAGCGGTGGGAAAAGTTCACTTTCAGTTTGCCGGCGTGACCTTCGTTGACCTCCCAGCTGAGCAACCACAACCAGTCAGGCCGCGCTGGCTCAGAGATATCAGCCTTCAGCAAAAACAAAGATGGCGGCGGCGGCGGACGAACTCGAGGCTTCGAACTCGCAGACCACAAACCCAACGTGGACAACGTCACCGTGACTACTTACACGGTCTGTGGAGAGGAGACCAGTTGGACCTGTCAATCACCGTGTAGCCCCGCCCCAAAAATGGAACAATCGTTTACCAAATGAACATCACTGAAGTGTTGAGGCCGTAAACTCATGTTTACAAAGTTTAGAGAAGAGTCATTTTCTCATAGTCGCCCCCTGCTGGTCTCTTCCAGTGTTCCCCTCGGTGGGCGTCTCTCTAAATAAATAAAGATGGCAGTGGGAGCGCTGGATGGTTAAGACCAGCAGCACAGGAACAAATACACCTTGAGGGGCATTCAATTGGAGGAGCCGGCTCCCGGAGACCGGACGGAAACAAAATGAAAGACGAGAGCGAGATAAATGTGTGCAGTTGTTATCCGCACTGCTGTACAACCCCCCCCCCCCCCCCCCCCCCCCGGGGGCCGGGCTGCAGCGCTCTGTGTGTTTTACCTTAGGAATGCGGGAGATGATATCGGGGTACTTGCTGGTGTTGTCTTCCTGGTTGCGGCTGAACACTCGAACCTCGCCGCTCTCCAGAATGTGAATCTGTGGAGAGAAATATACCATTTTTTATAAAAACCACACACACACACACACACACACACACACACACACACACACACACACACACACACACACACACACACACACACACACACACACACACACACACACACACACACACACACACACACACACACACACACACACACACACACACACACACACACACACACACACACAAAACAGGTGATCAGCCTTCTGTGAACTCTGATCAAGTTTAGCATCAACCACTAATAATGTGAACAATGTGACGTAATAAGGTGACGCTAGCGGTTGTCATCAGCAGATTATTATTATTATAACCCATTTTTGTTGTTGTTGTTGTTCTGTATTTTGAATGCTTCCCAAATTGACATTAATTTATTTATCATATGAAGTAATAAAAACTGACAGCTTGGTTATTCACTGGCTCGGTGCCAAGACCCCTCACCGAGGGACGGCTTTGTAAATGCTGCTCGGGCGCCGCGTGCAGAGGAACGGCGACCCAGCAGCCCCGGCGTGATGGGGGACGCAAGTCAGGTGAGTGGCGTGATGGGGGAGGCAAGTCAGGTGAGTGGCGTGATGGGGGAGGCGGGCAAGGTGAGTGGCGTGATGGGGGAGGCAAGTCAGGTGAGTGGCGTGATGGGGGAGGCGGGCAAGGTGAGTAATGTGATGGGGAGGCGGCCCAGGTGAGTGGCGTGATGGGGAAGGCGGCCCAGGTGAGTGGTGTGATGGGGGAGGCGAGCCCTGTGAGTAACGTGATGGGGGAGGCGGCCCAGGTGAGTAACGTGATGGGGGAGGCGGCCCAGGTGAGTAACGTGATGGGGGAGGCGGCCCAGGTGAGTGGCGTGATGGGGGAGGCGGCCCAGGTGAGTAACGTGATGGGGGAGGCGGCCCAGGTGAGTAACGTGATGGGGGAGGCGGCCCAGGTGAGTAACGTGATGGGGGAGGCGGCCCAGGTGAGTGGCGTGATGGGGGAGGCGGCCCAGGTGAGTGGCGTGATGAGGGAGGCGAGCCCTGTGAGTAACGTGATGGGGGAGGCGGCCCAGGTGAGTAACGTGATGGGGGAGGCGGCCCAGGTGAGTGGCGTGATGGGGGAGGCGGCCCAGGTGAGTAACGTGATGGGGGAGGCGGCCCAGGTGAGTAACGTGATGGGGGAGGCGGCCCAGGTGAGTAACGTGATGGGGGAGGCGGCCCAGGTGAGTGGCGTGATGGGGGAGGCGGCCCAGGTGAGTGGCGTGATGAGGGAGGCGAGCCCTGTGAGTAACGTGATGGGGGAGGCGGCCCCCCCCCCCCCCCCCCCCCCCCACCGTTGATCAATGAGCATCGCCTCTGATAAATAAACATAAGAAGAAAGAAACACACGACTAATTAGACGGGACGCTCACTGCCTTGAATGCAGAAGCAGTTATTTTTGATTCATCAAATACCACACACACACACACTTTAGCTGAGTAGTGTATCAAGAGTCCCTCTGCTGGCTGTTTGAGGTATCGTCCACTGCAGTGAGTCTCTCTCTCTCTCTCTCTCTCTCTCTCTATCTCAGTTCAAAAGGCACTTTATTGGCATGACTGTCCAAAATTAACAATACAGCTGGAGGGGTTTACATTACAGTCTGGGTCTCTCTACCCCACGTCTCTCTCTCTCTCTCTCTCTCTCTCTCTCTCTCTGCAACCTCTTTCCGACCCCCCCCCCCCCCCGAACCCCTTTCCCCCTTGGCCCACAATGGCAGAAGAAGCTTTCTCTGCCTGGAGGCAAAAGAAGCACAAGTGTTTATCTAAAAAGAATAAACACACACACATACAATAGAAGCACCATGCACCTGAGCAGTCAAGCGAACACACAGGGGGGGGGGGGGGGGGGGGGGGGGGCAGAACCTCTGACTCAAAAGAACACCGCCGACAGGCATGCGCATAACTAAACTCACCTGCGCGCGCTCTCCGTCGTATTTGTACTCGCAGGTGAACGCCGCCTCGTCGAAGCGCTTCATCACCTCGCCGACGCCTTTGGTGGGGTGGGCCAGCATGGGCCTCAGGGGCACACCTGGGGAGGGGGGGGGGAGGACTCGTGAGAGGACAGGGGCGAGCCAATAACTCAATAACATACGCCGTCTGGGGGGGGGTCTCTCTCGCTAACAGACCTCCAGGTTATAAGAGCGAACAGGAGCTGTGAAAATTGACTTCATTGGCACTCGGCTTCACACCCACAAACAGAGATTTGAAATGAACTTGTTCGTCTTCCCCTCCCTCCCTCTCTCTCTGTCTATCTCTCTCTCACCCCCCCCCCCCCCCGAACCACACTGCTAAGTCAAGCCCAGGAAAAGAGGATATAATGAAACGCCACCAAACTGCTTCCTTTAATTGGAGCCGGATACGACAGGACGGGAACGTTCCACCGAAAACATCTTTTTTTTTTTATTCTCCGGCTCCTTTAAGAACCTCAAATGTTCAGAAGAAAAAAACCCCAAAAAAACTGCCTTTCCCGAATAACAATTGTTTACCTGCCAGAATATAGCAGCTACATTTCTCTCTGATCAACAACGGGCAATTTAGTGAATCTCGAGACGGCGGCTGGTCGTCGTGTTCCACCGCGTTGCCATGGCGCCTCGTCACAAACGGCGTGATTGGTAGTTTGCTTGTGTCCGTCGGCTTTGTGTCACGAATCAACTAAAATAACTGACTCACCTCCACCGAACGGATCAATAGAGAAATACAAGTCAGCGCTTCGGACCGGACCGCCTCCCGATTGGTCGCCTACCTGGAGTCAGCTTGCAGTGATTGGGCAGCTCGTCTATGCCTTCTTTTAGCAGGACGGGGAGGAGGACGTCGTAATTGGGCATCTCGCTGGACGGGGGGATGGGGGGGGAGAAGGGGAGAGAGAGAAAGGGGTGGGGTGGGGGGAGAGAGTGGAAAAGAGGGAGAGAGAGAGGGAGGGAGAGAAGGGGTGAGAGAGAAAGGGAGAGGGGGAGGGGGGATGGGGGGTGATAGAGGGGAAGCGAGAGAGAGAGAGAGAGGAGAGAGAGACAGACAGACAGAGAGACAGATAGATAGACAGACATACAGAGAGACAGACAGACAGAGAGACAGACAGTGAGACAGACAGACAGACAGACAGAGAGACAGACAGACAGACAGACAGAGAGACAGACAGTGAGACAGACAGACAGAGAGACAGACAGAGAGACAGACAGACAGAGAGAGAGACAGACAGACAGACAGACAGACAGAGAGAGAGACAGACAGACAGACAGACAGACAGAGAGAGACAGACAGACAGACAGAGAGAGAGACAGGCAGACAGAGAGAGACAGACAGACAGACAGAGAGAGAGACAGGCAGACAGAGAGAGACAGACAGACATACAGAGAGACAGACAGACAGACAGAGAGACAGATAGATAGACAGACATACAGAGAGACAGACAGACAGAGAGACAGACAGACAGAGAGACAGACAGACAAAGAGACAGACAGACAGACAGACAGACAGAGAGAGAGACAGACAGACAGACAGACAGACAGACAGAGAGAGAGACAGACAGACAGACAGACAGACAGACAGAGAGACAGATAGATAGACAGACATACAGAGAGACAGACAGACAGAGAGACAGACAGACAGAGAGACAGACAGACAGAGAGACAGACAGACAGACAGAGAGACAGACAGACAGACAGACAGAGAGAGAGACAGACAGACAGACAGACAGACAGACAGAGAAAGAAAGAAATTATAAATAAATCGATATCGTCCAAAGTGAAAAGTGAGCAGAATGAGTGAGTGAGGATGAGGGGCGGGGCTTAAATGGGATTGTGGGCGGGGCTTAAAGGGGATGGCGGGCTTACCAGTACGTCTGTTTGAGAATGAGGCTCTTCTCTTCGATCCAGGCCCGCCGGCTCTCGGCGCTCATTCCCTTCCCGGCGTCGAGCACGGCAGGGGGGAAACCTATAAGGAAGGAGGGGGGAGGGAGGGGGAGAGAAAGGGGAGAGGAGGGGAGGGGGGGAGGGAGGGGGAGAGAAAGGGGGGGGTGAACATTTGTTTCACCGAACGTTTGCTGGATGAAAGTTTGAGACGCGCTTCAAAAAACAAACAAACAAACAAAACAAGTCTCCTCCTGCAACTCGACGTCCCAGTATCACCGTGGCAACCAAAAAGAATATAAATCTGTGTCGTGTTCATGGCCGAGTGAATCATTCCGATTCGACGTGAATAATTAGAAACGCATTTAAAAAAAAAAGACGAGAGTTAAAACTCATCAGCATTAATTATTCACGTTAGGGAGCCACTTCTTTTTCCTCTTGGTTGACCGGGCGTGTATAATAATAATAATAATAATAATAGTGAATGAAAACACATTTCCACACCAGACCACAGATCAATGCACCCCCCCACCCCCCCAGCGAAGCCTCCGGTCTAATTGACTTATTAAAGCACACCTCGGGTCACGAGTGAGCCGCGAATGCTAATGAGATGAGTTTAGCTCCGCCTCCACGCAGCAGCCTCGGGTTCTGTGTCGGCTTCTTAAAAAAAAGGCATGAATATTCATTTGAACCAATTTGTTTAGAATATGTTTTTTTAACACGCCGTTAACAGTTCTATAAATGAAAAGTTGTGATTTCTTGCTTTCGCCTCACCTTTTCCCTGTGTGTGTGTGTGTGTGTGTGTGTGTGTGTGTGTGTGTGTGTGTGAGATCTCCCAGTTGGGTTTTTATTCATTATTTTTTTACGATTACGTCATTCAGCAACGAGCACGGAAGAATCTCGTTAACGATGCACAAAACTTTAATATTAATAAGTAAATCGGAGAGAAAGGAAAAAAGCTTTTTCTAGTGTGAGGCGTCAGCAATTTGAGTTTCACAACACCGAGGGGATATTATGGGATATTCAGAGTACGCCACCCCCCCCCCCCCCTGTTTGGGGTTTTCATGTCATTTTATTTAGTCAATTTAACTCGCTTCAATGTACACATGGAAGATTACCTTGTCCAGGGGGGGTCAGGCACACCGCCTGGCTTAGAGCTGATAGGACACTCTGCTCAGCCAGGCCTATTCTCAGCTTCCCAGCCAGGGACCTGTCAATCAAACACCAACAGCCGTCAGTGCCGACGCCCCCATTTGCACCCTGCCGCCCTTGGAAGAAGGTGCTACATGAACATGTACACATATCGGTGTGTGTGTGTGTGTGTGTGTGTGTGTGTGTGTGATTTTACCTGACTATGTAGCGGGCCTCTGAAAAGCGGCACGCCACAAAGAGGCCTTTGATGATGTCGATTTTCTTATTCATGGCCTGAGGCAGACGGGGAGGAAATTGAGATTCACGGGAGGACGAGCGGAGAAGAAGACAGAAAAGACTGGAGGTCACGAGTGAGTACAAACCTCATGTTATATATATATATATATATATATATATATATATATATATATATATATATATATATATATATATATATATATATATGTATGTATGTATGTATGTATGTATGTATGTATGTATGTATGTATGTATGTATGTATGTATGTATATATATATATATATATATATATATATATATATGTATATATATATATATATATATATATATATATATATATATATATATACATACACATACATACATACATAAATACATATATATATATATATATACACACACACACATACATCTGAACACGCCCCCCTCTAATGAAAGTGTTATTCTTATTCCTAATGAAAGAGTTATTCCTAATGAAAGTGTTATTCCTAATGAAAGTGTTATTCCCAATGAAAGTGTTATTCTTATTCCTAATGAAAGAGTTATTCCTAATGAAAGAGTTATTCCTAATGAAAGAGTTATTCCCAATGAAAGTGTTATTCTTATTCATAATGAAAGAGTTATTCCTAATGAAAGAGTTATTCCTAATGAAAGAGTTATTCCTAATGAAAGTGTTATTCCCAATGAAAGTGTTATTCTTATTCCTAATGAAAGAGTTATTCCCAATGAAAGTGTTATTCTTATTCCTAATGAAAGAGTTATTCTTATTCCTAATGAAAGAGTTATTCCTAATGAAAGAGTTATTCTTATTCCTAATGAAAGAGTTATTCCTAATGAAAGAGTTATTCTTATTCCTAATGAAAGAGTTATTCCTAATGAAAGAGTTATTCTTATTCCTAATGAAAGAGTTATTCCTAATGAAAGAGTTATTCCCAATGAAAGTGTTATTCTTATTCCTAATGAAAGAGTTATTCTTATTCCTAATGAAAGAGTTATTCCTAATGAAAGAGTTATTCTTATTCCTAATGAAAGAGTTATTCCTAATGAAAGTGTTATTCCTAATGAAAGTGTTATTCCCAATGAAAGTGTTATTCTTATTCCTAATGAAAGAGTTATTCCTAATGAAAGAGTTATTCCTAATGAAAGAGTTATTCCCAATGAAAGTGTTATTCTTATTCATAATGAAAGAGTTATTCCTAATGAAAGAGTTATTCCTAATGAAAGAGTTATTCCTAATGAAAGTGTTATTCCCAATGAAAGTGTTATTCTTATTCCTAATGAAAGAGTTATTCCCAATGAAAGTGTTATTCTTATTCCTAATGAAAGAGTTATTCTTATTCCTAATGAAAGAGTTATTCCTAATGAAAGAGTTATTCTTATTCCTAATGAAAGAGTTATTCCTAATGAAAGAGTTATTCTTATTCCTAATGAAAGAGTTATTCCTAATGAAATAGTTATTCCCAATGAAAGTGTTATTCTTATTCATAATGAAAGAGTTATTCCCAATGAAAGTGTTATTCTTATTCATAATGAAAGAGTTATTCCCAATGAAAGTGTTATTCTTATTCATAATGAAAGAGTTATTCCCAATGAAAGTGTTATTCTTATTCCTAATGAAAGAGTTATTCCTAATGAAATAGTTATTCCCAATGAAAGTGTTATTCTTATTCATAATGAAAGAGTTATTCCCATTCATAATGAAAGTGTTATTCTTATTCCTAATGAAAGAGTTATTCCTAATGAAAGAGTTATTCCCAATGAAAGAGTTATTCCCAATGAAAGTGTTATTCTTATTCCTAATGAAAGAGTTATTCTTATTCCTAATGAAAGAGTTATTCTTATTCCTAATGAAAGAGTTATTCTTATTCCTAATGAAAGAGTTATTCCTAATGAAAGAGTTATTCCTAATTAAAGAGTTATTCCTAATGAAAGAGTTATTCCTAATTAAAGTGTTATTTGCCGGCTCACCGAGTTCCCGCTCATGCTGGCGATTTCCTTCAGTTTCCTGAACACGCCCCCCGCCGTCAGACCGGCCGGCTGGAACATCGTGCGCTGGTTGCTACGGGAACTCTCGGCCACGAGGCCCAGGTCCCCCTTCTCCTGCGCCTCCGCCTTGATTTTGTCCAATTGTCGCCCTGGAAACGAGAGGACGGGGGTAAGTGGGCGGCTGATGAGCAGAAGGGGGGCAGCGTTAGCGCCGTTTAGGCGCAAATGAAACTCCATTTCATTACCGGTCGCTTGAGCAACAGCTTTCATCAGCACCGTCTCGCCGATGCCGAGCTCCATCCCCAGGTAGGCCGGACCCAGCTGGTTCAGACACAGGTACACACAGCACAACAGGTCGTCTGGAAGAGAGAGACACACACACACACACACACACAATGTTTACAAATACCTCAAACGTGCCTCAGCCAATCAGAGTGCCTCACGTTCGCCTCCAAACACAACAGGAGTGACATTAGCACGTTAGCTAGGAAAATTAAAGATTGCCTCACTCACTCACTCCCTCAGCAACCCCCCCCACCCCCCACCTCCGCTTCCCCCCAAAAAAACTCTTCAGATGAACATATTTTGAATTTGAAACGGTGAAATTTTGCCCAAAAGCGTCTTGTGAACTGGAATGAAACACAAACAACAAAGTAGAGCGCAAAGAGAAGCAGACGCACAACAACTGTCACTGTGACAAACACACACACACACACACACAGGGACACACAACATTAAGGACATATGGACACACACCGACAGAAACATGGCCACACACACACAACAAAAAAAAACAGAAGCAGACACACACACACACCAGAATCACCCACATACACACAGAGAAACACACACAAACACACACACAGAAAAACACTCACACACACACACACACACACACACACCAGAGAACACCCCCCCTCCCCACCCCTTGATGGAGTGGCTGTGTAGCGACATCAGAATGCATCATGGGAGATAAAGCGGCGTTTACCTGGAGAGAGCAGCAGCACGGAGCGCAGCAGGTTGGACAGCGTCTCGATGTTCCTCAGCCTGGGAAACGACAACAGCATCGTTAGAGACGAGGAGACGAAGAGACGAAGGACGAGGGAGACGAAGGACGAGGAGGACGAGGGAGACGAGAAGATGAGAAGACGAGGAGGAGGAGGGAGACGAGAAGACGAGGAGGAGGAGGGAGACGAAGGACGAGGGAGACGAGGAGACGAAGGACGAGGGAGACGAAGGATGAGGGAGACGAAGAGGACGAGGGAGGAAGACGAGGAGATGAGAAGACGAGGAGGAGGACGAGGGAGACGAGGACGAGGAGACAAGGGGGACAAAGAGGACGAAGGAGACGAAGGACGAGGGAGACGAGGAGGACGAGGGAGGAAGACGAGGACGAGGGAGACGAAGAGGACGAGGGAGACGAGAAGACGAGAAGGACCAGGGAGACGAGGGAGGAAGACGAGGAGGACGAGGGAGACAAGGATACGTAGGACGAGGGAGACGAAGAGGACCAGGGAGACGAGGAGGACGAGGGAGACGAGGACGAGGAGACAAGGGGGACAAAGAGGACGAGGGAGACGAGGAGGACGAGGAAGACGAAGAGGACGAGGGAGGAAGACGAGGACGAGGGAGACGAAGAGGACGAGGGAGGAAGACGAGGACGAGGGAGGAAGACGAGGACGAGGAGGACGAGGGAGACGAGGAGGACGAGGTAGACGAAGAGGACGAGGGAGACGAGGAGGACGAGGTAGACGAAGAGGACGAGGGAGGAAGACGAGGACGAGGGAGACAAGGAGGACGAGGGAGGAAGACGAGGACGAGGGAGACGAAGAGGACGAGGGAGGAAGACGAGGACGAGGGAGACGAAGAGGACGAGGGAGGAAGACGAGGACGAGGGAGACAAGGAGAACGAGGGAGACGAAGAGGACGAGGGAGGAAGACGAGGACGAGGGAGACGTGGAGAACGAGGGATACGAAGAGGACGAGGGAGGAAGACGAGGACGAGGGAGACGAAGAGGACGAGGGAGGAAGACGAGGACGAGGGAGACGAAGAGGACGAGGGAGGAAGACGAGGACGAGGGAGACGAGGAGGACGAGGGAGGAAGACGAGGACGAGGGAGACGAGGAGGACGAGGGAGGAAGACGAGGGAGACGACGAGGACGAGGGAAACGAGGAGAACGAGGGATACGAAGAGGACGAGGGAGGAAGACGAGGGAGGAAGACGAGGAGGACAAGGGAGACGTGGAGGATGAGGAAGACGAGGAGGATGAGGAAGACGAGGAGGCGAGGGAGACGAGGAACACGAAGAGGACGAGAAGATGAGGGAGACGGGGGAGGAAGATGAGGACGAGGGGGACGAGTGAGACGAGGAAGACGAGTTAACCCAATTCTACACCTGCCCAGTAAATAAAACGAGATTCGTCTGGGGGTTTGTTTTTTAATCAGAAAAGATGAACAGTTCAAGTATGAAACTCTATACATCAATAGGAGTGTGTGGGTTGTGTGTGTGTGTGTGTGTGTGTTTGGGGGGGGGGGGGGGGGGGGGGGGGAATCACTGGAGCGTGTGTCATTTAATATCCTCAAAAGATTAAAAAAAAGGAAGTCTGTAAAGGTGTTTTCAATTTGCCGTCTGCAGACTTCAGGTATGAATCATCCTTTAACACGTCGGCTGTGTGTTGAGCTACGAGCCGCGAACCTCCAGAAACACGTTAGTGTTCCTGGAAAGAGTGAAATGTCATCCATGTTCCCCTCAAATTAATAACATCTGCCTGGAACACACTAATTATTTTACAGAAATTCCCAGCAGGAAGCCCCCCCCCCCCCGAGTGGTAAATCTTTGGTATGCTCTATATCCTTTGACTTTCTCCTAAATCGTTCAGGGGGGGAGGGGACGTCTTTTCCTCCATATGGAGCCATTACCTGCCAGATTCCTCTTCAATCTTCTCGAAGGTGCGAGCCACCGCCAGGTACGGCACTCTGGAGGGTGATGAGCAGACGGTTAGCGCTCACGCTCACGCTCACGCTCACGCACGCACACACACACACACACACACACACACACACACACACACACACACACACACACACACACACACACACACACACACACACACACACACACACACACACACACACACACACACACACACACACACACACACACACACACACACACACACACACACACACACACACACACACACACACACACACACACACACACACACACACACACACACACACACACACACACACACACACACACACACACACACACACACACACACACACACACACACACACTACCCGACTCGGCTGTTTCGGGAGCAGCTCGCCAATTAGTGCCGACGGGCTTTGATTTTGGAGGGTTATCAAAAGGAGGACAAGGGTCAGTGATGGTTGATATGCAGGGAGGGAAAATCCATTACGCTCCATAAAGGGGGGGGGGGGGGGGTGGGGGGTGGGGGGGGGAGACGCCGTGTTTTAAAAGCTTCTTTCTTTAAAGGTCTGTGAGCCACACACACACACGAGCTGTGATGCAAGAGGTCCATGAGAAGTCAAAGCCAGGATGGTTTCCTCACAAGTTAGGTTTCCGGCCCCCTAGTGGTCAACGCGAGAAATGCATCTCTCAAAAAAAAAAAATCTACGGATTTGGAAAAACATCACAGGCTCTGGGAACCACGTTCCAAGACTCTGGGATCCCACTCCTGCATACGAAGACATTTATTTATTTATTTGTATGTATTTATTTTTTTTAGAAACATGCTGGACTTACTTTTGGCCCCGCCTCCAGCAGGCGTGGTCTACGGGATGGTAGCCGGCCCTGGTCGGGTTGTAGTCCGTTGGTCCCGAGGTCGCCTCTCTGGGGAGGAAAAAAAAACATCTGAATGACGGAGACACTGTTTGTAGCTGGAGAGTCGCAGTTTCATCAATAACAACAACAACAACAACAACACACTCTGAAATGTGGGAGGAGAATTCCCTTCTGGAAGAAGTCGAACTACAATTAAGTTCACTTCTAAAAAAAAAAAAAAAGGAAAAAATAAAACTGTATTTAATAAGATAATATATTTAATAGAAGAGCGTTCAGGAATGTCATATAATAATAATCACTCTATCGAAACGTGTCTTTTCCTTCGGATACGGTGGAACCTGCATGTTCACTACGCACACGAGGCAGCGATAACAAAAATAATGATGAAAAATGTTCTGTTTTTTCTTTCCTTCTCTTTCCCTCCAAAGAGCTCGAAATAGTGAGCGGTTGGAAGAGTTAGCGTGACCCAAAAGTGACAACGCAGTAATGCGGCGCCGCTGGTTTCTTTACACGCAATATAAGAAAGCACCGCTTTATGTAATTTATAGATATTAATAATACCGTAGCTTCCTACACACACACACACACACACAGCATTTGACTTTCATCCCAGGAAGAGCAGATTTCCTTTAAACAGGAATCTATTGGGATGAGAAATATTGACAGAAACTGTCAGAATTGAAGCGCCGACTGGCTGACGCGCTTCGCCTATTTTAGGAGACGCTGGGACCGACTTCCTGTCGTCGAGCGTTCGTTTTCGAGGGGGGGGGGGGGGGGGGCTAATTGAGCGCGCGACTTGTCGGAACGCCATCACGTTTTTTTCTCTCGCGCGCGCCGTCCGTCACGTAGCGCGCTCGTTGTTCCTCGAGGATGATTTCAGTCTCTCGCTGCGGCATAAATATAAATATAAATGAAACGAGAAAAACAGACAAGACGAGGCCGTTCACACTGACAGCTCCATCGCAGGTTATTACAAAAATAAGCTGAGGGGGAGGGGGAGGGGGGTGTTAGTAAAAAAAAAATTAATATGAAAACCTCTGTACGTTTGTTTCAGGTAGAAGTAAAAAATAAATCATAATAATCTCAAAAACAGATGTTTATTGGCTTCAAATGGGACTAAACATGAGGAATAGAGCTGTGAGCGTAAAGCGGCTCCTTCAGAGTCGACGGCCAGAGAGAACTGAACTGAACCGGATTTAAAGTTTCATTTTTCACCTCATTTCGCCTCAAAAGCGCCGGACCAGAATGACCTTGGGCCCCCGGTGAAAACGTGTCGTAACCATAGAGACGGTATAAACCGGCGTTAACTTCCTGTCGGTCGTTGTTACCCTTTGGCGTCTTTGCTCTCCTCCGCCGAAGTCTTCCTCTCGCCGCTCGTCTTCCTCTCGCCGCTCGTCGTCTTCTTCTTCTCCCCCTCCTCCTCCTCCCCGTCGTCCTTCTCCGGTTTCTCCGTCTTCGCTGCAGCTTTCCTGGGAGCTGTGGAACAAAAGCAAAGTGAAAAGGTGAACGGGCGGAGCGAAGCGATGTGGAGCCGTGTTTCTGATTAAAAAGAAGAAAAAAAAAGGAGGAGCGCATTTACACTTTCTTTTCTTTTCTATGCAAATTCCTGCTCACCAAAGAAACTGCTGATGGGAGCCTTCTTGAGCGGCTCCTTATCTTTCTGCTTTCTCGCCGTTTGACTTTTTGGGCTCTCTTCTTGCTCGGGCGTGTCCTTTTTGACCTTGACCTTGACCTCCTCCTCCTCCTCCTCCTCCATCATCTTCTTCTTCTTCTTGGCAACAACGGGCCTTTTCTCATCATCAGTCTTCTCCTTTGCTTTATTTTTCTTTTCCTCCCCTTCAGCTTTCTTTACTTTCTCATCAGAGGTCTTTCTCTCCTCCTCCTCCTCCTTCTTCTTCTTCACCTCTTCCTCCTTCACCTCCTCCTCCTTCACCTCCTCCTCTGGGCCGTTAGCCTCGGTCACTGCCTCTTCAACACTCTCTTCCTTGGCCCCTTCCTCCATGGGTTCCTCGGCGCTCCCTTCAAAGGGAGAGACAGAAAAGGGAGTCATGGAAGAGATAAACCAGCAGCTTTTACTGAGGAAACCCGGTTTTATTTTTATTGTTTGAAGATTGCTTTCAACATCACAGCCCTTCTTCAATAAATGCCGCGGGTTATATTTTTTTTTTAAAGGTTCTTTTTTTCCATTTTTACCCGAGAGTCAGGGGGAGGAGAGAATGACTATTGACAAACACGTGGCGCACCCAGCCTCAGCGGACAAAGCCGGGGTCACGATGCCGGCCGGGCCGAGGAGGCGGACGGGGAACTTTCCGTTTGCTCTTCCGCAGGTTAAAGTGACGGCTGAAGGCTTTTCGCTTAGAAAAAACACACCGCCAGGTAGAGAGGACACTTTGCACACTGATCAGGCAAAGTGTCACTCGTCTGGTGTTCTATTAAATGGGACGGCGTACCTGCGCCGCTCTCCACGCGGGGGCGTTTGTTTTGCTGACCCTGCTCCTCCGGGGCCTCCGCCTCGTCTCTCCGGCTCCTGCTCTCATCCAGCTTCCTCTTGGGGAACATCTTCCTCGCTGCACGCCGTCAGGACGGGCAACAAAACAAACAAACAAACAAACAAACAAACAAACAAACAAACACAAAACGAAATGGATAAACGAGTCAGAAATCATGCCGTGGAGGACGTGGAGATGAAAACGGAGCGAGTCTGCAGATGTGAGACGACGAGAAAGAATAAAGAGAAAGGAATCACAGAGACGTACTTTGCTAATCAAAACACTAATTCCATCCTGAAAGATATTATGCAGCGCAGCGGCAGCTCCGGGTTTCACTGTAATTTTATGCAGCGGCGGTGCTGCAGGGTAGATTTAGTTTGGGTTCCACGTCCGCCTGCGTTGGGGTTCTAGCACAGGATGGCACACTGCTGGAGCTTCTCTTGGAGACGTTGGAATGAAAACATTAACATTAAGGACCCAATTACTGGTCAAATTAGAGGCACATTTTTAAAAAAAAGGCACCGTGTTCTCTTTCTGAGGCGGAAACACAAAAAGATGAAAACAAAGCGAGGCGCTGCAGAAGGTAGGATGGAGGAAAGGAGATAGGATGGAGGAAAGGAGGTAGGATGGAGGAAAGGAGGTAGGATGGAGGACAGAAGGTAGGATGGAGGAAAGAAGGTAGGATGGAGGAAAGGAGGTAGGATGGAGGAAAGAAGGTAGGACGGAGGAAAGAAGGTAGGACGAAGGTAGGATGAAGGAAAGAAGGTAGGATGAAGGAAAGAAGGTAGGACGAAGGAAAGAAGGTAGGACGGAGGAAAGAAAAGAAGGTAGGATGGAGGAAAGAAGGTAGGATGGAGGAAAGGAGATAGGATGGAGGAGACAAAGCGAGGCGCTTCCCTGCTGCAGAAGGTAGGATGGAGGAAAGGAGGTAGGATGGAGGAAAGGAGGTAGGATGGAGGAAAGGAGGTAGGATGGAGGACAGAAGGTAGGATGGAGGAAAGAAGGTAGGATGGAGGAAAGGAGGTAGGATGGAGGAAAGAAGGTAGGACGGAGGAAAGAAGGTAGGACGAAGGTAGGATGAAGGAAAGAAGGTAGGATGAAGGAAAGAAGGTAGGACGAAGGAAAGAAGGTAGGACGGAGGAAAGAAGGTAGGATGGAGGAAAGAAAGTAGGATTGAGGAAAGAAAGTAGGATTGAGGAAAGAAGGTAGGATGAAGGAAAGAAGGTAGGATGGAGGAAAGAAGGTAGGACGGAGGAAAGAAAGTAGGATGGAGGAAAGAAGGAAAGAAGGTAGGACGAAGGAAAGAAGGTAGGATGGAGGAAAGAAGGAAAGAATGTAGGATGGAGGAAAGAAGGTAGGACGAAGGAAAGAAGGTAGGATGAAGGAGACAAAGCTAGGCGCCTCCCTGCTGCAGAAGGTAGGACGAAGGAAAGAAGGTAGGATGGAGGAAAGAAGGTAGGATGAAGGAAAGAAGGTAGGATGAAGGAAAGAAGGTAGGACGAAGCAAAAGAAGGTAGGACGGAGGAAAGAAGGTAGGACGGAGGAAAGAAGGTAGGACGAAGGAAAGAAGGTAGGACGGAGGAAAGAAGGTAGGACGGAGGAAAGAAGGTAGGAAGAAGGTAGGATGAAGGAAAGAAGGTAGGATGAAGGAAAAAAGGTAGGACGAAGGAAAGAAGGTAGGATGGAGGAAAGAAGGAAAGAAGGTAGGATGAAGGAAAGAAGGTAGGACGGAGGAAAGAAGGTAGGACGGAGGAAAGAAGGTAGGAAGAAGGTAGGATGAAGGAAAGAAGGTAGGATGAAGGAAAGAAGGTAGGACGAAGGAAAGGAGATAGGATGGAGGAGACAAAGCGAGGCGCTTCCCTGCTGCAGAAGGTAGGATGGAGGAAAGGAGGTAGGATGAAGGAAAGAAGGTAGACCGAAGGAAAGAAGGTAGGACGGAGGAAAAAAGGTAGGACGGAGGAAAGAAGGTAGGAAGAAGGTAGGATGAAGGAAAGAAGGTAGGAAGAAGGTAGGATGAAGGAAAGAAGGTAGGACGAAGGAAAGAAGGTAAGACGGAGGAAAGAAGGTAGGATGGAGGAAAGAAGGTAGGAAGAAGGTAGGATGAAGGAAAGAAGGTAGGATGAAGGAAAGAAGGTAGGATGGAGGAAAGAAGGAAAGAAGGTAGGACGAAGGAAAGAAGGTAGGACGAAGGAAAGAAGGTAAGACGGAGGAAAGAAGGTAGGATGGAGGAAAGAAGGAAAGAAGGTAGGATGAAGGTAGGATGATGGTAGGATGAAGGAAAGAAGGTAGGATGGAGGAAAGAAGGTAGGATGAAGGAAAGAAGGTAGGACGGAGGAAAGAAGGTAGGACGGAGGAAAGAAGGTAGGATGAAGGAAAGAAGGTAGGACGGAGGAAAGAAGGTAGGACGGAGGAAAGAAGGTAGGATGAAGGAAGGAAGGTAGGACGGAGGAAATAAGGTAGGATGAAGAGGAAAGAAGGTAGGATGAAGGAAAGAAGGTAGGATGAAGGAAAGAAGGTAGGATGAAGGAAAGAAGGTAGGACGGAGGAAAGAAGGTAGGACGGAGGAAAGAAGGTAGGATGAAGAGGAAAGAAGGTAGGATGAAGAGGAAAGAAGGTAGGATGAAGGAAAGAAGGTAGGATGAAGGAAAGAAGGTAGGATGGAGGAAAGAAGGTAGGATGAAGAGGAAAGAAGGTAGGATGAAGGAAAGAAGGTAGGATGAAGGAAAGAAGGTAGGATGGAGGAAAGAAGGTAGGATGAAGAGGAAAGAAGGTAGGATGAAGGAAAGAAGGTAGGATGAAGGAAAGAAGGTAGGATGAAGGAGACAAAGCGAGGAGCTTAAACTCCCCGTTTCAAACAGTCTGGTGTGACATGAAACTTGGAATCCTTCGGGCGCTCCACGTGCTGCTAAATGCAGAAAGTAACACGTTTAGAGTTCACAGATGATGAACATGCGTGACGGGAACCGGCGGCTCTCTTTCACGCGTTCACAGACGCCGCATAATAAATCGCTTCATGCCCATTTTCCTTCTTCTTCTCTATTTTTATTTAAAGAAAGTTACTAAAGCCTGCGAACCCGACCGGAAACCAAACGGAGATCAACGATGGCCGACAATCACGACGCGACTCGCTCTGCTGGTTTCATTAAAGCCCGGTGAGCAGAAATGATGCACAACAATAATAATAATAATAATAATAATAATACCATAATAATCACCACAAACGCACACGCAGGCGAGATAAAAGGACAAAGAGTCGGTCCGGAAGGGTAAAAAGGTGGAGAAACTTCCAGAGAGAAAGAATATTTAAGACTTTTCTCGTGCACAAACTTCTCATGCATTCAATTTGTAATGAATGTCTTGTTGTTGTTGTTGTTTTTGTTGTGAAATAATGAGTATTTGGAGACATTAGGCTCCCGCTAATAAGTATAATCAAGTAAAATAGCCCGAGGCAGAAAAGCTACCAATCATGAGCCGGTGTCAAAGTTAAAGAACAATGCTTGAGGAAAAAGTTGAGAACAACAGATAAAGAAATGGTTTTTTTTTTATTAAAAAAAGGAACAAAAAAGAAAGAAACGATGATTTTCTACTGACCGGTCTTGCGCTTGACGATCTCCGAGGGGGAGGTGGAGCTCGGGGTGCCGGGCGAAGCCGAAGAGGCCGGCGTCACGGGGGCGGGCGGAGGAGACAGCGGCGTGGGAACGGCCTTGAAGACGTCATCCTTCTGAAAACAGACGAGCGGCGTTAGTTTTTAAGGTCGTCGGGGTCGAGACGTTGCTATGGACACGATGATCTGAGGGGATTATTTGCATCTACAGCCGGCATTGAGATCCAAGGACGTGACACACAGCTGTCCAACAGGAAGGTAGAGAACTGTCACATGACATGTCTCCAAAAGGCCCAATTCAGCAAAGTCTGCACGTTCCCTTATAAACCATCAATAACTACGAGGAGCAGAGGAAGGGTAATGGACCTGAGGCCCGCTGAGGATGACCTTGATGAAGGTCACGGGCAGAAACGTTGTTTCTAGGTTTCGCATTAAAAAAAAAGTTGTTCTCCCCAACCAGGGGAGGAACATTAAAGATTAAAAAACAGCTGCTTGAATAAATTAATTTGCTAAAAAAAAAACTATATACATCCACGAGGTTTTTGCGTGAAGGAGAAAATCCACATAAATCCGGTTACTCTTGAACAGACTAACTCATAAAAAATAATTAAAAAAACACATTGGAGAGAAAGCAAAGAAGAAATAAGAGTGAGAAGCAGAGAATACAAAGTTTAGTTTATTAAGGTTTCTTCGTAAACCTTAATAATTACATCTTGTGGACCATCAACGCAACAAAAAGATGAATCACAGAGACAATTTAGGGATTATAATAACAGGGTTCATGCACCTATGGATTTCCAGGACTTTAAACCAATTTTCCAGGACCAAAACATTTTGTGAAATCTCCGTGTATACACGAGTTCACCTTAAATGAGTCCATAGTTTGATTAAAAGAATAAATATTTAGATAAATGATTATTCTTTCAAATCAAACTGCGTGAATGAATATATGAATATAACAAATTTCCATGACTTTTCCAAAACTCCCCCCGACCCAATGACTTTTCCAGGCCTGGAAATAACCATTTTTAAATTTCCATGACTTTTCCAAAACTCTCCCCCCCAACCCAATGACTTTTCCAGGCCTGGAAATAACCATTTTTAAATTTCCATGACTTTTCCAAAACTCTCCCCCCCAACCCAATGACTTTTCCAGGCCTGGAAATAACCATTTTTAAATTTCCATGACTTTTCCAGGTTTTCCATGACCGTTACGAACCTTGTAACAAACCGAAATTGAAGCGTTACCTTTTCTTTTTCATCCACAGCCCCTTCGTCTCCCGGTGCCTCGGCGGCGACTTGCTCTTTAACCCCCGGAGCGTCTTCCTCCTCCTCGTCCTCGTCGCTGTCCAGGATCTGGCGGCTGCGTTTGGCGACCTTCTTGACGGGCGAATCCGCTTCCCGGGCGCCGTTCTGCACCTTCAGGGGGCTTTTGGCGGGTCTGGAGACGAGCACACAGACAACTGGAATAAATGAAAAGCCGGGAGCCTCGTTTCAAGCCACATGGGGGGGGGGGGGGGGGGGGGGGGGTCCAGACCGGATAATGCAATCGGGAACGTGCAACATCAAGACCTTTCATGAAAGAGAGGTCAGAGTGATGAAGAGGCTTCGTGTGTAGACAAGAGAGTTAAAGAGGCTTTTAAAAAGATGATCGCGTGGAGATAATGAACCATCAAAGAGCCTCGAGATGAGACACGGAGTTTATCTTCTCTTTTGATTTACTTCTCTTTTTAAACCGAGATGCAGAATTCGGAGCGATTCGAAAAAGATAATTGCCCGTTTTCAAGCTGTCGGGGGAAGTTTCAAACACGACGAAAACATGCGAAGATTAGCCGGCGCTCAGGGTTCCTGGTTCCTGTCTCAGAGGCAGGAAGTGAACTCTCAGGGTCTCACTTCTTCACGGGGTCAGGAGCAGATGTCCTCTGGACGGCCTTGACCTTCTGAACGTCCGTGACCTTCTGGACGGCCGTGACCTTCTGAACGTCTGTGACCTTACACTTGGGCTGAAAGAAGGATCTGAGGGGAGAGGATGAGGATGATAATGAGGAAGAGGATGAGGGGAGAGGATGAGGAAGATGAAGAGGATGAGGAAGAGGATGAGGGGAGAGGATGAGGAAGAGGGGAGAGAATTAGGAAGAGGATGAGGAAGAGGGGAGAGAATGAGGGAAGAGAATGAGGGAGAGGATGAGGGGAGAGGATGAGGAAGAGGGAAGAGGATGAGGGGAGAGGATGAGGAAGAGGGGAGAGGATGAGGAAGAGGTGAGAGAATGAGGAAGAGGGGAGAGAATGAAGAGGATGAGGAAGAGGGGAGAGAATGAAGAGGATGAGGAAGAGGGGAGAGAATGAGGAAGAGGGGAGAGAATGAAGAGGATGAGGAAGAGGGGAGAGAATGAGGGGAGAGAATGAAGAGGATGAGGAAGAGGGGAGAGAATGAAGAGGATGAGGAAGAGGGGAGAGGATGAGGGGAGAGGATGAGGGAGAGGATGAAGAAGAGGATGAGGAAGAGGGGAGAGGATGAGGAAGAGAATGAGGGAGAGGATGAGGAAGAGGGGAGAGAATGAGGAAGAGGGGAGAGAATGAAGAGGATGAGGAAGAGGGGAGAGAATGAGGAAGAGGGGAGAGAATGAAGAGGATGAGGAAGAGGGGAGAGAATGAGAAGAGGATAAGAACAGTTTATGGGCGTTAGCATGATCATCATCAGTGTCAATCACAATCACCGCCATTAATCTATTCACGTCTCCTCCGTTCAAACAAAGCGCGAGGAACTCAAGCAGAAAAAGGATAACCGTTTCCATGGAGATAAGCCACGCCTCCTCTCCGGCGGCGCGGGAAAAAAACAAACCAGTTTACGGTTCAACGGGAGCTCACGAGGGACATTTAGCGGTCCGTCAAAACTTTAAAAAAAAAAAAACAGACGTAGAAAACGCTAGCTTATGACGCTAACGCACAGGTTAGCACGGTAACCAGCTGACGTGTAACTCGCTGACGTCAGGTCGGTTATTTAACGCTAATAAACACTCGAGCTGAATGTGAAGCTTACGCGATGCTCCGCTGCATGTTGTCGTTCCGCTTCTTCCTTCGGACGAGATGCGAGGTTACAACTCAACGCCGACGGGTAAAATAAACGCGCAACGTGCGACAAACACGCAAAAGAAACACGAACGGCGGCGCAGTGGAAACGCGTTAGAATATTGGGCGCCAAAACGTCATCTGAGTCAAAGATCGTGAAGAGGCGAAGAGCGGTCACTCCGTTTGAGAATCCTTTAAGGATTGGATGTTGGTGTAGTCTTCTGGATTTACAGTGAAAACAAGATAGTGTACACTTTAAGAACCGCGATGAATACAATACAACATTGTAGTTCACTAATGCAGTAAGGAAGTTCATTTTATTGGGTTTTATTTCCAATATTAAAAGATAATACACTCGTATTGTGAATGCAGTGTACACAAAAAAAAACACTATAGATTAACATTGTCGTCTGTTTACATACAAACATAACAAACTAAACTAAAAAGAAGAATAAAACAACAAGGTGCATTTAAATTAGAAATGTAATTGTGTAATAAGATGTCTTTTTGAAGAAAAAATGTTGTGTTTCCGATTTGGATTTAGTGTAGCCCGGAAAACATCTACAGAGTGAGACGTCCTCCTCTCTGCGACACATCTGTGCTCTGACTCGCTCCCCCGGGGTAATAGCGGTGTTGTGAGGAAGTTGCCAGCGCCCCCTGTCGGGTCGGAGTGGCACCACACGGGCGGCTGGTCCTGGTGCTGCGGAGAAGACGTGAAAGCTCCCTTTCAATGCATCATTCATGCAGCTCTCACCACTTCCACGGAGTCAGAGGGAGAACAGAGGGGGCTGCTGGGTAATTTAAGTGAAGTGCACTGCTTTATTTACTCAAACGCAAGTGCCGTGTTGTTAATTGTTTACATGCGCAAGTGCTGACTCAGTGTTTACTATAAAATACTAAAACTCACACACATCAGGGTCCAACTTAATAAATAAAATGAATAACAATTTAATCTACAATGAGCTAAAAGACAAGACAGAAAAGAGGTGCGTATTTGAGATATCTGAGCAGGCGAAGCAGTCCTTGTGTTGCAGTGTGTTCCCCTTCCTCACTCTCTCTCCCCCACCCTCCCCCTCTCCTCAGTCTGTTTCACTCCCCCAAACAGGAGGCTTCGACGGACGTGGTCCAGGTCCCACGCCGCTGGGCCCTTGTGCGGCCAGCCGGTCTGGAGCACCGGGTCCCCCGGGTCGGCCAAGATGAAGGGCGAGAGGCCGTGGAGAGCCCGGGGGGGCGTCGGCTTCGGCAGGCAGCACGGGAGCAGGAAGGGGTGATGCACCGCTTGTCAGGAAACGGAGAGAAACATCAGTCAGAGCGACGAAATGATTCTGTCGTCAAGACGACCGAGCGCTCTCGGATTCATGTGATAACTCATCGACGGTTCAAAAAAAACATTCATTTGACAAATCTATTTTCCAGAATGAACCTGAAGCCTTAAATCACGTTAACGTCACCCGCCGCTGAATCCAAACGGTCTTTTTCACCTTGTTAGCCGCCGCCGCGCAAGATAACTTACGCGTTTGACACTTTTTATGGAGAAAAATATAAAGAAGAAGAAAGAAAGAATGTGTGAAAAGTTCATTCTTGACCTCGGGAATTTCAAAAAATTACAAACTGAACCAAACTCAATGTTCCCTTCTTACTCGTGGAGCTATCGTCATAGCTATCGTCATAGCAACTGAACAAACTCTGTGCGGAGGAAGACTGTGAAAGGGGACCTCGAGTTAAGATGTTAAAATAAATACACTATTTAATCAGCATTATTACTATTATTAGCGGTGGTAGCATTAAATGAAACTCCATATGTATAATCTTTTTTTTAATCGTGTCAATATAATCTAGTTACTTTCATATATGTCGTTCTATGTTATTGTTTTTCATCATATTGTGTGTATAATCCCGTATCGATAAAGTTTAACCTTTTGACCCCATTTTTGAAGGTTTATGTTCCTGTTTATCTTCACGATGCTTTCCTTCTGCAGACAGAACCAAAACAACGGGGAACAGACTGAAGGTCCCGGACCCCCGTGGACCCCTGTGACCCCCGTGGACCCCTGTGACCCCCGTGACCCCCGTGGACCCCTGTGACCCCCGTGGACCCCTGTGACCCCCGTGACCCCCGTGACCCCTGTGACCCCCGTGACCCCTGTGCGTGGCGGCTGCGTTCTCACCTCTGTGGACCCCCGAGCCGGCTCCTCCGCACAGAAAGGGGAGCGGGCCTCCCTGCACCAGCTGGGAGACGGAGGGATGGAGGATGAGATGGGAGGGTGGTTGGAATGGGAACGCGGAGCTTGCAATGCAATATATATATATATATTGTATATATATATTATATATATTATATTATATATATCTATGTATAATATAGATATATATTATATATTATATATATATATAATATATATATATATTATATTATATATATATATATCTATATATAATATATATATATAATATATATATATATATATATATATATATATATATATATATATATATATATACGTCTGGTACCGCGTGAGCAACAACATCAGGAACAGCGGGGGATCTATTACGGACTTATTAAATACGCTCTAGATCAAAGCTTCGGATGATTAAAACATTAATAAACGTAATAGCACGAAGGCGTTACTAATGTTTTGCACACTGGTGGCCTCATTTGAAACTTAAATAAATTAATAAATGTAAAATAAACTTGATTGCAATGCATGACATTAAGAGTTTTTATTACAAATTGGGATTTCAATTTACGAAACCTGTAATGTTATATCTTTAAATAGACTGCACCTGTACTTTAATTATGAATGACTCAGAGGACGGTCACCTGAACATGATATCCACACAATGACTCTACAGATTATAATTAAATGATAAAGCTTCAGAAATGATTGCTCTCTTCAAGTCCCCCAGTTTTATATTACATTGTAAAGTCCAAGTTTTAATTTAATTGAATAATAAGTAAATATTTGTAAGTGTTTTTGGAATGAAACTCTTCTTAAAGGACCAGACTCCTGTTTTGGGAAACTGAGCAAATTCATTTTATGTGATGAGAAATAACAAATTAAATGTGGGTTTAATAATAACTTTATGTCAAACATCATAAGCCAGTTTTCCAAACGGTGGAGTCCATTAAGTTGTGATAAGAGATGTGCGGAGATGGTAATGACCTGATGACTGGGTGGAGGAGGAGGAGGAGGAGGAGGAGGAGGAGGAGGAGAGTATCCTGCATAGTTGACCAGGATCACTTTGCTGAAGTTGAACTTGTAGGTGAATCTCTTCCCTTTGGTCTTGTTCAGGATCCGTTTGTTGTAGTAATATCTGGAAGAAAAGTGTTTACATGAAAGTGTTTCACTGTGTATTTGTGTGTATATGTGTGCGTATAGGTGTGTATTTGTGTGTGTGTGTGTGTGTGTGTGTGTGTGTGCGTCACCTCAGCGCCCGGCTCAGCTTGTCGTAGTTCATGTGGGGTTTCCCCTTCCTGTCCCCCCACAGCCTCGCCAGCCTCTCGGGGTCCCGGATGACGAACTCTCCCCACTCCGCCCCCCAGCCGATGGCCCCGCCCTCGCCCCGCCCCAGCAGCTCCAGCAGGAAGTGCCACAGCTGCACCTGCCGGGAGCCGGGCGACCACGCCGGTCTGTAGGCCCAGTCCGGGAAGAGCACTGCTGGAGAGACAGGAGGAGGTGCAGGAGGAGGAGGAGGAGGTGCAGGAGGTGGAGGTGCAGGAGGAGGAGGAGGTGCAGGTGGAGGTGCAGGAGGTGGAGGTGCAGGAGGAGGAAGAGGTGCAGGAGGTGGAGGTGCAGGAGGAGGAGGAGGTGCAGGAGGAGGTGCAGGAGGTGGAGGTGCAGGAGGAGGAGGAGGTGCAGGTGGAGGTGCAGGAGGAGGAAGAGGTGCAGGAGGTGGAGGTGCAGGAGGAGGAGGAGGTGCAGGAGGTGGAGGTGCAGGAGGAGGAGGAGGTGGAGGTGCAGGAGGTGGAGGTGCAGGAGGTGGAGGTGCAAGAGG
>NC_046982.1:21420380-21457880 GCF_009769545.1 Cyclopterus lumpus | reverse complement strand
GAAAAGCAACAAAAGTAAAACGCTTCAACTGATGAAACGTCGCCTTTAAGACAAGAAATGGGGCGTAAATTAAATAAAAATTAATAAAAATGAAAAAAGAAAAGTACAAATGAAACTAGATTTACGGCGTAAATCGGAGTGTTTAAAAAAACAAAACAAATAAAAACAACTCACATTTTGTACATCATCATCATGTCTTTATTTGTTTATTTGTGTGTAAACAAAACTCTGAAAAGAGCGTCAGCCGGCTTCTTGATTATTGGCAATAACATGATTGATTTCTGGGTGAAACACGATCGCCCACAAACAGCTCTTCTTTAATCAAGACGTTCAATCTTATTTATTTATTTATTAATGCACTGATCATAACATGAAGCTGGAGGATCAATCATTGTATTAATCAATAATAATGGAGAGAAAAAAACATGTCATTGATCCCGTTAGAAGACAATAAAAGGAGATTTTAGGACTTGATAGATGACCCTTCATTTTTTTCAGCGTGTAAAATAAATAACATGACACTTCCACGTGAAGGGTTTGCGACCTCAGTTCAGTCTTGCAGGGTAACGTCTCCTCATCTTACTTTGTGTATGCAGTGTGTCTCACTACTGTATAAGGTGCTGGGTGTTTGTGTGAGGGGGGGGGGGGGGGGGGGGGAAGAGGGAGAGAGAGAGGGAGAGAGAGAGAGAGCGCTTGAGTGTGATTGGTCAGAATGTGTTCGTTTGTTAAAGAGTTGGACCCCGACACGGCGTCCAGAGGCTCATCAGGTTATTAGTAGTTCATCAAATCATTAAATATGGAACAGGCGAAGAGTTGCAAAAATAACCTTCTTTTTTAAAAACAACAAAAAACGTCCGAGGCGTCCAACAACAACAACAACAACAACAACTATATTTACAAATCAAGACAACAACAAAAAAGATACACCGAAATTTAAATCACATTCAGAACCACAGACGGAGAAGTCGTTACGGGACTCGACGAGTGAGAATGTAACGTGTAGTGTGTGTGTGTGTGTGTGTGTGTGTGTGTGTGTGTGTGTGTGTGTTTAACCGACACGCTGCTTTCCCGGTTTGTTTACTCGCGATGCCAATTGAAAATAAACAACAAAAAAAGGTTTTGTATGAACAGAAAACTGTTAAAAGTTTTCCTTCGCTGGAATAAGGACACAAATATGGGGGATGCCTCCGTTTGTTGTGTAATCATGTGTGTGTGTGTGTGTGTGTGTTGAATCCTTCTGACACACCTGCTTTTAAGGCTTTCAAGCTGCTTTGGATCAAAGTCGGTCCCGGGGGGGGGGGGGGGATTAAAAACATGGCCGCCGTCCTGAATTACATGCGTTTCACGCACACACATTTCTACACATACTTGATCCTTCGCCTCACAAAAAGGGGCGACGCCCCCTCCGACCGCACGTCTTCCGCTCGTTCGCTTTTTCGGCGTTTAAATACGTTAAAAACACGAAATCAAAATCGGTCCAATCAGGATGGACCCTGGACCCTGGACCCTGGACCCCCCCCAAAAAAAAAACAACCAAGATTCGGCTTTACGCGCTCAGCCGGAAGCCGAAATGTAGAAACGGCGCCGGAGGAAAGAGGAGAAGAAGAAGAAGAGCGGTTCTATTGTTAAAATGAACCCCGCATGAAGAGTACGCTTTACGCATCGTCATGACGACCGATAAGTTATAAAGCAGTCGCAGCCACCGGCGTCCAGTTTCAGAAACACATCGGACTGGAAGGGACCGGAGGAGGAGCTTCTCTTCCTGGAGTTCAATAAATAATGTGGTGTGTGTGTGTGTGTGTGTGTTCTTTAAAGCCATCTTTCCTCCTGCCTGGTTGGGTTGGGGGGTCCTCTATGTGAAGTTCTGGAGGGGCTGGCTGACCCTCATGCAGGCCCAGTAGAAGGCCCGAGCCAAGGAGACCAGGACCAGGAGCAGCAGCGCGGCCCACGAGGCGTAGATCCCCTGGTAGCTCTGAGCCTTCACCCACGTTCCAGCCTGGAAGACGGGGCAGAGGGTCAGACGGAGAGGAAACAGGAAACGGGACACGGGAAACAGGAAACAGGAAAGAAGAAACAGGAAACGGGAAAGAGGAAACAGAAAACGTGACACGGGAAACAGGACACGGGAAAGAAGAAACAGGAAACAGAAAACAGGAACAAGGAAATGGGAAACAGAAAACGGGAAAGAGGAAATGAGAAACAGGAAAGAGGAAAGAGGACACGGGAAATGGGAAAGAGGAAAGAAGAAACAGGAAACAGGAAACAGGAAACAGGAAAGAGGAAACAGGAAAGAGGAAATGAGAAACAGGAAACAGGACACGGGAAAGAGGAAAGAGGAAAAGGGGAAATGGGAAACAGGACACGGGAAAGAGGAAACAGGAAAGAGGAAACGGGAAAGAGGAAACGGGGAGCTAAAGCTACAATAAAGAAAATCTTCTATGCATTTTATTCCGCGACCCGTTCATGCCGCTGCAGATTGAGAATGAACGAGAAGGTAAAAGTGACTTTGAAAGAACTCACGTGATGTTCTGAGAATATGGAAATATGAACATTTCAAAGTCACACCGAGAAAAGAACGGCCGAAAAACTTTTATTAATTCTGAAACATTAATTAGGAGGCTGTCAGGAATATCACAGGATTCCTGTAATGATAATAAACACCACACGTGTTTTAAAAAGGCAGAGTGTGAGTGTGAGTGTGAGTGTGAGTGTGTGTGTGTGTGTGTGTGTGTGTGTGTGTGCTTCATTCCCTCTAATTAAAAAGCTTCCTGGAACGGAAGTTTTGCCGTCCGTATACTTCTTTGCCGATAAAGTTTTACGGGGAGAGTAAAAACTGTCAAAAAAACTCCCGCGCTTATAATTAAAAACGTCCTATTTTTATTTTCTATTGAATCTACACGATCTCCTGCAGCGCCACGCATTACGCAACACGGCGTCCTCGCGGTCTGTCCTCCGCTGTGGGGTTCGTGCTCATCTGGCGCCCCCTGCTGTCCGGAGAGCAGAATGTGACCTGTAGATTGTTCTGCGGTTGCAACGTACAAACTATAAAAACAATATGAATATTTATTTGCGTGCACAATGTAGTTAAATGAAGAGGTCGCACCTTCGTTTTGTTTTTTTATCTGCAATTGTGAGATCAGCATATTATAAAATTAATATTTAAAGAAGGGAGGATCGATTTTGTAAACAGAAGAGACCGATAAGCTATTACTTTCTGCCCCGCCCCCCCCCGG
Source organism: Cyclopterus lumpus (assembly GCF_009769545.1). Taxonomy (NCBI): domain Eukaryota; kingdom Metazoa; phylum Chordata; class Actinopteri; order Perciformes; family Cyclopteridae; genus Cyclopterus; species Cyclopterus lumpus. The sequence continues at coordinate 21,454,647 of NC_046982.1, read as the reverse complement.
CCGGTTATTGATGAGCTCGTATTAATGTCTGCGCGTCCACTCACCATCAGCCCGGCGGTGGAGATGCTGAACAGCAAGCAGAGTAGAAAACACCACAAGCTCCGCCTCCGGGGATACCTCTGGCCAATGGAGGAGCTGCAGGACCCCACAGAGGAGGGAAGTGAGAGGGGGAGAGAGAGAGAGAGGGGGTGGGGGGGGGGGGGGGGGGGGGTAATTTGATTAGGAAATTAAATCAACGACAACACAATGAGTTGAGCGTCTTTCCACAGCAGCAATGTGGAGTTATTAATAAGAACGGCTCCGTTCTAGACGAGTTCCCAGGAAGCGACGGCAGCTTCTTACAATGCAGCCGACATTCATTTCAACGGAAAACATGAAACACGATGTACAAATATGTTTTGAAGCACAGAAACCAGAACCGCCCTCATTTCATCCCCCCAGACGTGTGTGTGAGAATGTTCTCGCGAATCAGCAGATTAATACGAGTTTTAAAGACTTTTGACCACCAAGTTCGTGTTAAATGAGAAGAAGAAGTTCCCGAGATGTCTCGTGACCGTGAAGCCTCGGCATCACATGCCGGCTCACTCCAGTGACCTTTGACCCCCCCCACCCCACACACGTTTAAGGAGCTTGTGCAGAAAGTCCAAAGGGGAACTCACGTGGATCAGACCCCCCCCCCCCCCCCCCGATGGACGAGTCTACTCACACTTTCCTGCAGTGTGGGCACCGGGCCAGCGTCCGGTCTGTGAACTCTGTCCACTGATATCAATGGAAAAGACAAGAAGACGTGTCACCTTCAGTTTCAGCACCACAACAACAACAACAACAACAACAACAACAACATTTGACACACGAGTTATAAACGCCTCGTTTGTTCCTCTCTCCGTTTGTCATGTTTATCTGATAAACGCCTTCAATTACCTAAATTAAACTTTAGTCGCCGGTCGATTCCAACGACACGATAATTAGGCGTGAAGGAGGAGATGAAACGCCTTAACCGAAGCTCCTGGAAGCAGGTGCAACGATAAATAAATAAATAAACAAAGAGAGATGTTCTCCTCTCAGGCTGCAGACGCGGTTACATTTGTAAAAACCTGCCGGGCGCACGGAGAGACGCATTCGTCTTGTTTTGAGGAGAAAAAAGAGAAACCACTTCATCAGGCTCAGATTTAGATTTTACATTCAGCTCTTCGAGGCTTTTAAGCAGGCGGAGAAAAGACGGCCTGGATGCTGAGGGGTCCTCAATCATCCACCCCGGCCCTGGTTTAAGACCTCCTCTCAACCGGGGTTGAGGTTCTACTAGTGCTCCTCCTTCAATAACTCACGTTTTATTATTCAGTTATTCACTCTTTTTAAAAAAGGATCGTGGCCCCCGATGTTATTTTATTTATTAATTTTTTAAAAAGAGGTCGTCGAGGCATGTTGATATTCACACCGCTCGTCAGACGCTGATCAATACGTGTCGTTTTAATGCCGTTGTTCATATTTTGATGAAAATTAAAAGTAGTTTGTACATTTGAGAAAATGTATTTGATTTTGTGTAAAAGAAATGAAGAATTAAAATCCACGTTCACGTCCGTCTGAGCAGAAATGATCAATAAAACAATCAATCATCTCAAGAAAGGAAAGAAGCCCATTCAGAACTGTAAAGACGGAGTCTGGTACCAGGAAGGTGTTGCTGCAGTGGCCACAGGAGACCCGGGCCCCGGCTGGCTGGGGATCAGGACTGGCCGGACCCGGATGAACCGGACCCAGATTGATTATCCTCTTACTGGAAAGAGAAGAAGAAGAAGAAGAAGAAGAAGAAGAAGAAGAAGAAGAAGAAGAAGAAGACCTTTATTTTAAAGCGTAAAGTGTAACTCTCTCTCTCGCTCTTAAAAAATAAAGTTGCTTTTGTGCATTTATGAAAATAAAAAAGTAAAAAGCAAACTCTACTCATCCGCCTTATGATCATCATGACCAACACATTTTAAATTATACACACTTTACATTGCAGCAGAAACTTAAACCCCCCCAAAAAAGAGAAGATGGCTAAAGATGTGTTGGTCTAACCTCGGGCGTTAAAATAAAATAAATATAGAAACTAACAGTTTCTCTCTCACGAGGCGGCGTGCTGTTCGGATGAGCTGCCGACGCCTTCTGCTTCCTGTTAGTTTATTTATGTTTCCAATAAAGAACCAGAACACATCTGTGAACTGGTTTATGGCTTTTTATTCCCCGACAGAAGGAAACTCAAACTCTTCTTTCTCAAACTGTAGATGAACTTTAAGAAAAAGGAGCGAAGTGGAGGATGTGGAGGAGTGAAGTGGAGGAGTGAAGCAGGAGGATGTGGAGGAGTGAAGTGGAGGAGTGAAACAGGAGGATGTGGAGGAGTGAAGTGGAGGAGTGAAACAGGAGGATGTGGAGGAGTGAAGCAGGAGGATGTGGAGGAGTGAAGCAGGAGGATGTGGAGGAGTGAAGCAGGAGGATGTGGAGGAGTGAAGCAGGAGGATGTGGAGGAGTGAAGTGGAGGAGTGAAGCAGGAGGATGTGGAGGAGTGAAGTGGAGGAGTGAAACAGGAGGATGTGGAGGAGTGAAGCAGGAGGATGTGGAGGAGTGAAGTGGAGGAGTGAAGCAGGAGGATGTGGAGGAGTGAAGCAGGAGGATGTGGAGGAGTGAAGCAGGAGGATGTGGAGGAGTGAAGTGGAGGAGTGAAGTGGAGGATGTGGAGGAGTGAAGTGGAGGAGTGAAACAGGAGGATGTGGAGGAGTGAAGCAGGAGGATGTGGAGGAGTGAAGCAGGAGGAGTGAAGCAGGAGGATGTGGAGGAGTGAAGTGGAAGAGTGAAGTGGAGGAGTGAAGCAGGAGGATGTCGAGGAGTGAAGTGGAAGAGTGAAGTGGAGGAGTGAAGCAGGAGGATGTCGAGGAGTGAAGTGGAGGATGTGGAGGAGTGAAGTGGAGGAGTGAAGCAGGAGGATGTCGAGGAGTGAAGTGGAAGAGTGAAGTGGAGGAGTGAAGCAGGAGGATGTCGAGGAGTGAAGTGGAAGAGTGAAGTGGAGGAGTGAAGTGGAGGAGTGAAGCAGGAGGATGTCGAGGAGTGAAGTGGAGGAGTGAAGTGGAGGATGTGGAGGATGTGGAGGAGTGAAGTGGAGGAGTGAAGTGGAGGAGTGAAGTGGAGGATGTGGAGGAGTAAAGTGGAGGATGTGGAGGAGTGAAGTGGATAATGAGGCAATAACGGCCTCTCACGAGGCCGTTATTGCCTCATTATACCGACTCACTGAGCGCTGCATGCTCAGCCTTAATTGAGAGGACTGCTGCACACACGCACACACACGCACACGCACACACGCACACACACACGCACGCACGCACGCCTCACCAATATGGCCGGGGACAGGCGATCCTCTGGGACGTGACTTTGCAGATGAGCAGACAGTTGCAGGGGCAGCGGACGTACTTCTTCCCTGCCGGGGCGTTCTTGATGGGCTGCACGGGGAGACACAGGAAGTGGACACGGAGGATGAACCAACACTACTGGAGGGGAGAGAGGTAAGCTCCGCCCACCCAAAAGACCAGACCCAGACCCAGACCCCCCCCCCCCCCCGCGTGACTCGTACGTTGCCTCGAGGGGCCGGATTCATTTGAGAAGTGGGGATGGCAGGCAAAAAGTGTGTGTGTTTGTTTGTTTGTGTGTGTGTGTGTGTGTGTGACACCAAGTTTAATTACGTAACAATGTCTTCTTGCCAACAGCTGATCTACTCACGAGTGTCGTCGCTCTCCGCCCAACACATTACTTTTGACGTGTCCCACGATTATCCGATTATTTAATACGTTTGCGTTGCTATAAAATTACACGTTGAAGTGTATAAAGAGTCTTCATGAGCGTATTCTTTTAACCAGCAGGTGCTCACGTTACACCGCTCCATCGTCACTATCCCTTCCAACAGAGTTTCCATCTGCACCGTGATGGTGGGGAGTGAAAAGTAATATCACACGTGGTCATTATGCAGCGGATTTGTCACCTTTCCTTATTAAAATGACTAATATCGACGATGCGTCGCCGTCAACGTTTATATTACTTTCAACGTCCCTGAAGCTCACAACGTTTTCCATGATTCATATTCATTTACCTTTTAAAAATCAAAAGACGCTCTTTATGAATCTTTTCACGTCTCGATATGTAATAATTGGTTTCAGGTCGATCGGCTCTGATTGACGGGCGGAGGAGAGCGACGTTCCGCCTCGTGGTCGTTGACGCGTTGCCGGCGATAAAAAAAAAAAAAAAAAGGACACGGAAATATCAATTTATAATTGTCTCCTCGCGCCGTCCGTCTAATTATCCCGACGTGCCTCGTTCGTCAGGCTAATTAACAGGAAGACACAAACATAAAGATCAAACCTCGTGTTCTGCCTCGTTTCCACATTCACGTACAGAAATCTTTTGGATTCGAGACAACAACAAAAAAATTGACGGCAATGAAGCCGATTTCGGTCCAAAGCAACAAAATCTATACGTTCACGCCATGAACATATTTATACATACATGTTCCCAACCCTCTTCAGCAACCCTCTTCAGCAACCCTCTTCAGCAACCATCTTCAGCAACCCTCTTCAGCAACCCTCTTCAGCAACCCTCTTCAGCAACCCTCTTCAGCAACCCTCTTCAGCAACCCTCTTCAGCAACCCTCTTCAGCAACCCTCTTCGGGAAACCATCTTCAGCAACCATCTTCGGGAAACCCTCTTCAGCAACCCTCTTCAGCAACCATCTTCGGGAAACCATCTTCAGCAACCCTCTTCAGCAACCCTCTTCAGCAACCATCTTCGGGAAACCATCTTCAGCAACCCTCTTCGGGAAACCATCTTCAGCAACCCTCTTCAGCAACAATCTTCAGCAACCCTCTTCAGCAACCTCTTCAGCAACCATCTTCAGCAACCATCTTCAGCAACCCTCTTCAGCAACCCTCTTCGGGAAACCATCTTCAGCAACCCTCTTCAGCAACCCTCTTCAGCAACCCTCTTCAGCAACCCTCTTTGGGAAACCATCTTCAGCAACCCTCTTCAGCAACAATCTTCAGCAACCCTCTTCAGCAACCCTCTTCGGGAAACCATCTTCAGCAACCCTCTTCAGCAAAAATCTTCAGCAACCCTCTTCAGCAACCCTCTTCAGCAACCTCTTCAGCAACCCTCTTCAGCAACCCTCTTCAGCAACCCTCTTCAGCAACCATCTTCAGCAACCCTCTTCAGCAACCCTCTTCAGCAACCCTCTTCAGCAACCATCTTCAGCAACCCTCTTCAGCAACCATCTTCAGCAACCCTCTTCAGCAACCATCTTCAGCAACCCTCTTTCAGGCCTTTTTTCCTCAACGTTATGATCAAAACTTAATTTTTTTTAACTCATCATAGACCAGGAAGTTCTCTCTTTTGTGTACGTGTGTTTGTTGCTTTGCACACAAATAACCAGATACACAAGTTTTTAAACTGTCAAATTAATTGTAGTTGCGTACGTCAACATCCGGACCGCTTCCTGTTGATTTTACCATGATGGTAAACAAGTCGGATGAAAGTATAATGACTGACAGCAAAATGACCACAATGCATCCCCCTCGTTAACCTACCATCCCCGAGCACAGGGGCCGTTTATTGTATTATAAATATTAATATATGTGATATTGCTCCTTCATCTGACTGTGTAATTAGGAGATACATATATATGCATGGCGCTGTCCGTGTTGCTGGAGGAGCATTAATAAATCAAATAAGTCACATGTGCTTTTAGTCAAAATCTTGTCTACTAAGTGTAGCGACAAAAAATTATTTATACCAAAAAAACATTTACACACAGATTACGGGGGCTATTAGTGACCTCTGGGTTATCCAGAGTAATGAGGACACCGATTCACCAAAAACTAAATTCACATTTAGTGACACATATCTTAAAAGTCCGGGTTCAATAAAACCAAAACTCCCGTGGGGATGGACACCACTTCTTTTTAAATGTGTGTGTTTAAAGTAAGTTTACTGGTCAAGTATTTGTACGGCATACTGTACGGTAGAGATGGCCGATAACTTGATTGCATCAATTCATTTGAATGAATGGTTTACAACAATAACATAAGTTTTCTTGAAGAATACAATATGAATGTGTTTTATCAATTGTTCTCGTTTGATGAAATGTGTCTTTTCGTCGGCCAATCAAACGCTCGCGTGCGTCGCCCTGGAGACGTACCGTGGCTTCGTTGCAAACCCCGCACTTCACCACATGCTGGTGGATCTTTCCCTCCACGGAGATCAGGCTCTGACACACCCTGCAGCTGATCACAGGTGCGCTGCCACTCTCCGGGGAGGTGAGAGGGGAGTAGGGCGGCGGGTCCTCCCCGAGGAGCACCGAGGGCTGCGTCGGGCTGGGGAACGGAGGGAAGCCTGCACGGGGAGGGAGGAAACACAAGTCAAATTAATGGATGGAGAAGGAACATAAATACAGGAGTTGCACAATGGATTGGGAGGGAGGCCTAAATTCCCATGACAAGTAAGCTCTTACGTTGCGATTAACAAGATAATAAGATTTAGTCCCGAGGTGGACTGAAAGGAGCTTTAGAAAGAAAAGAATTCTTGGAATGCAGGTTCAACAAATAAAGAGTTGAGTATCAGTGAGAGACGTCTGCTGAGGAGAGTGAGTTGGTTTCATCTAGAAACCAGATGCAACTCACATGAACTCACCTGGTCTGCTCTGCAGTCAGCAAGCAGAGAGCCATTAGGAGCCATACGTTCCCATTAACGCGTTTACCGGCATGTCCCGCCCTATGCGAGCCGCCATTGGTCGCAGCATCCCCCTCACCAGCCTCCTGAATGGCTGTCTCATGCGTCAATCAAATCAGGTGTTTTGTCAGATGCTAGCTAGCTAAGCGGTCCAGCTTTCTAGCTTCTCGGGCATTCCGCTGTTGAAATACACGCGGAAATGTGCGTCGGGGAACGTAAAGAATACATATTAGTATTAATATTGCTGAGCTTCAGATGTAACGCTCAGCGCGCGCGGGTTTACCGGCGCTAACTAGGGCGAGCGAGCTAGCTAGCTAGCTACCAAGCTAATACCTAACGGTTGCTAGGTTGGTTGGTTGCTAAGGCCTCCGGTCTCTTGTTTCACGTCCCGGTTCCACAAAATAAACGGCGCGTTTCATCCATGAAGACGGACTTTAAAACGCGTCCATTGCACCGAACACGGTCCCGACAGGCCGGTTACCGGCTGCAGGAGGCGGGCTAACCGGGTCCGCGCTGTCAAGCGGAGGCCACCGTTAGCTCGGCTCCTTGAGGCTGGAGTCCGGCGGAGGAGAGAGGGGGAGAGAGGGAGAGAGGGCTCCACCATGGATACTCACTCTGGGGCTTGTTGGGCGCGCCGTAGGGCGCCGCACCGGGAGACACACCGCCGCCGTTACCGCTGCCGAGAGCACCATCTCCCAGATCCGATAGTAACGGGGACCTCTCGCCGTCCGCCATACCGAGAGCCAGGCGTGGGGAGAGGTGGTGGCGGTGGGGGGGAGGGGGGGAGTGGGAGCGTGAATACAGACCAATGCTGTATTGTTGTGTCGGAAATGCCGGCGTCACGTGATCACACCATCAGCACCACCATCACTGCGGAGCACCCAGGGGTGCTGCTTCTGCACAGCACAGGTGTCATGGTGCCAACCTGTGAGGAGCGGTTTCCATCTATTTAAACCCTTATAATTCACATCTAGTATTCAAGTATTCGCAAAACAATCTGTAGTTAAAGTAGCCGATTAAAAGTTATACTAATAACTCATAATACAGAGTGTCTGTCTTCAGTGTTATACTGTTATATAATTGTTAGTAAACTACATTTAATCTGATAAAGCAGCTCCTAATTGAATAAAGTGACGTGCAATATCTCACTCTGGAATGTGGTGAAATATAAGCTTAAATTATAATAAAATGGTGATGCCGACGTAAATATATATATAATATATATTTAGATTGTTGTCACCACTGCATTGTAACATCCAGTTCTTCCTTTGTGAAATGAGCAGCTTCCCTGATACAAGATAACATGTTTTTAATCCAGGTGTGAAAATCTAATTAATTTGGTCAAAGCAATCTTTATATCTGCCAATGTTTCAGTTACAAATCCACTTCCTCAAATGTGAAGATGCCAAAAATAGACAGTGTCGCACCACAGAAACACACGGTTCAGTCTTTATCAATACAATTCTCACGTGCCCATATTTATGTCGACATAGTTATTGATCTGTAATAATTCCAAAAGTTAATGGTCAACTATGTCAGTAATTCTTGTTTCTAAACTTTTATTCCGCTCCTATCTCTTCATCTTTTGGATCGTGTTTTATTTTTGAGGCACTGAGGCAGCAAATAAAGGATTTTTATTATTTTTTTATTAATCAAATTGAATTTGTGCCGTCTTTACAGGCTTGAAACTATTTTTAATCGATCTTTTAATGTCTTTCCCCTTAATCGCGTCAAGGCGGTTCCTCCTGAAATGACAAACAGATAACTAGACAAATGTTTATTAGAAAACCATATTTTAACATGAATGGGATCAGGGAAAACTCCCAACAGTGGCTGTGCGTGCGGTCACGCTCCCTCACGGCATGTTGATCTCATCCATGGGCCGTTTAAAGAGCAGGGTCACCTCCAGTGCGCCGCTCTCCGGGAAGAACCGAGCCGTTCCCCCGTGGCTGTGGGTCGGATGCGGGAGGTGAAGGCCCAGTTTGCTGAGGAGACGGGAGCAACGCGGGGTTAAGAGCCGAGGGCGGAGGATTCAAAGGGAAACGTCTGGGTCTGATGGGGGATTAACAATGAGAGAGAACATTTCTCAAAGCATCGCTTACTATTTTGGCGTCCGGAGATCGAGGAACTTTTCTTTCACATCCAGGACCACATCTGTTGCTTCAGTGTCGGGTAGTTTGATTTTCACCTGCGGGAGAGAGAGAACAAAGGGTCAGCCAGCTCTTTAATATTGTACAAGCAGGTCAACCTTCACTTTTTGGGGGACTATGGGTGAGTGGTTAGCATGCCCGTCTTTCAATCAAGAGGTTGGCAGTTCAATCCCCGCCCTAGTCGATGTGTCCTTGAGCAAGACACTTAACCCTGCATTGCTCCCCGTAGCTGTGTCTACGGTGTATAATGTAAAGTGTCTTTGAGTATCTTGAAAAGCACTATATAAATTAAATGGATTATTATTATTATTATTATTTTTATTCAAAGAGGATACAGATTCTTGCATTTCATTGTCATTTTCTCACTATTGTTAATAGTCATGTAGCTTTTTCAGTTCTAATAAACTAGCTCAGGATGTAATAAATCTTTATATCCTGGATCGTGGTGAAAAATAAAAGATTTTTAATATCCTTTATTTAACTTTGATCTGATTTTCTAAAAGGTTACACCTACTCTGTCTTATCTTTTTTACTCTCCATAAATACTTTCAATCTGTTTACTGGTTTTGTTGAGCCTGAAATGATCTTCTGAAAAAAATGAATTCTTCAAAACCCGGCAATGGGAGCATCCTGATTGTGTGTGCCTGATCACATGCGTGTACATCTCATCCTTTTCACGGCATCAAAACATTCACATGTAGTTCAAATGCTGTGGTACATTAAATAAATTACCAGCATGGCTTCGCAGCACATGGAGGACGGGTCCTTTCTGTTCAAGCCCAGGAACAGATCCTCTGTGCCCACGCTCTGCTTCAGGAGGATCTCATACCTGGACACAAAGGTAGGACACCTTAAAGTCACTTGACGTCACAGTGGGCAGAATCAATGGAGAACAACAACATACATGAATAAGCGTGTATATAATAAGAGTGTCAGCTGAGGGGTAATTGTGTCTCGTTCTCCCTTTCACTCATGGATGGATTACTGACCGGGTCTACCGGGCTCAGGGGCCCTAAGTGTCAGGGTACTACCCACCCCCCCCCCCCCCCCCCCCCCCCCCCCCTTGACGGGCCTTCACCAACAAAATGTCACCAAAGAGACCACATAGAATCAGAAACGACTAAAAAGACACACCAATAGTCCATAAAGAGACCAAAACAACCACAAAGAAACACAACAATTACTACAGAGACACATCAACAACTACAAAGAGATGCAAAACTGCAAAGAGACACTAAAGGACCCAGAACAACTACAAAAACAGGCTGAACAACTAAAGTCTGAGTGTCTTGCTCTTATGTATGAGAGGTGACGGGGCCTTTTGCTCCTATAGCTGCTCTGCACTGGCTCCCTGTAAAATCAAGAATCACATTTTAAATTCTTCTCCTCACCTACAAAGCCTTGATTGGTGATGCACCATCATATCTTAAGGAGCTTGTAGTACCATATTTCCCCACTAGAGAGCTGCGCTCACTAAATGCGGGGCTACTTGTGGTTCCTAGAGTCCTAAAAAGTAGGATGGGAGCCAGAGCCTTCAGTTATCAAGCTCCTCTTTTATGGAACCAGCTGTGTCTGAAGCTGGTCCTGGCTCCTGGGCCCTGCCCCCTGACTCCTGCATCCAGCCCCTGGCCTGGGCCTGACCTCCTGCCTCATTGGCCCTGCCTCCTTCTGTGTGCCTCATGTCTCAAGGGCCTGGCCTCCTGCTTTTTTGGGGGAGTTTTTCCTGATCCGAAGTGAGGTCAAAGGTCAGGGCCGTCCCATGTGTACAGACTGTAAAGCCCTCTGAGGTGCGTCATTCCTTCTGCGCTCTTACTCCGGTTGAGGCCGCGGGTCAGCGAGGTCGTCGTACTGGGAGCCCTCGGCCACCTCTTCCTCGCTCCATATGTCTTTGTTGTTCTTCTTCTCACGGGATGTTGACGCTAAATAAACAGAAATACAAGTTCTGCGAACGACTGAAGAGGTTTTTTTTTTTTTAGAAGTTACATGCAAGAGAGAGAGAGATACAAAGCAGTATACCTTGTTTGTCTCTTTTGGGGGGAGGGCCGATGTGTCCGGGACCCAGTCCTGCATGAGCGGTCCCCTTCTGTTGAGATTAACAACGTTATTGTGAACCAGCGTTTAAGTCTCCGGCTTCACAGACATAAAGAATATAGGACCTGAGTACGATACTGAGTTTGGGAGTGCTAAACATAGAAACATATCTTAAATAGACATATTCTGGATATTTACTAGGATGACACATGGAATAAAAGATAACCACATGAGAAATAAACACTCAAATAAACACTAAAGGCGTCCAGCATTTCATCTTTAGGAAGTTATAAGACAATAAAATAAATACAAGTGAATAAGAACTAAAGTCGCTTTGTGCGTCTTCTTCCTTTATTTTGAGACATGAGAAATTTAGAATAATAAACAACAAATGAGGCTCAGAGAGCAGGACATCTTACTTTGCAGTCTTCATCGCCTTCATCACCTTCATCACCATGCTGAGTCGATAACAAGGAAGAGAGAGCCTGCAGGTGCTGAACGGACGACACTCCAAGACCCTCCATTCAGAATAAAACCGTATCTGTCAATAGATAAATATAAATATATGCGTTAATTAAAAATATAGAAACAACTAACTAACAGCTGTATAAATTGCTTCGAAAAAGAGCGACCATTAAAAAAAAAAAAAAGGGAACGGCAGGGACTGTTTCTGTTGACGTTCCCATGGCAACCGGTGACGTTCCCGTGGCAACCGGTGAACGGGTGAGAACTGGAGGGGCAGGAAAAAGTCGTTGCGACAATCAATTAATATATCATGCTGAATAAAAACTGTGAAAACATTGAAACCAAACACCATTGCAGGAAAAAGTAATTTAATTAAAAATGTAAGTACAAATAGAAAAGTTAAACATTTTTAAAAGGGCCGAATTAGTCAGAATATCATGGCATGGATTTACGTTTCGCAGCATTTTAATATCCACTTTGATTGTGTCATTTTAGGTACTTTGTATGATGTTGTAGATTGTATATTATTAGCAGTTTGATCTATAACGAGGTTAAATTAATTATTTAAACCGCTAATCTACAAAGTAGCTGTCAAATAGAAGTTAGTGGTACGATATCTCACAATTAAATTTAGTAAAAGAGTGGCATAAAAATCAACTCAATTAAATAACTTAATAAAAACAAGTGACTTCCATATCCACCATGTACTGCCTATTAAATAACACACAATGGACCAGTAATGGTAAAGAACCCGTATGTTAATACCTTATTCCTATTCAGCGAAAGGCGGCGTAATTGTCGCTTCGCGTCGTCGTGTCCCTCCTCGGACACCGTAGCGAAACGCATGGCCCGCAGCGATCATGTTGAAGGTGACAGGTGGCGCAATGCCGGCAGCTGCGACTTTATTGCCGACCCCCGTGTTCGCCGCCGGTCCCGGTGCCGGGGACACGGACACCCCGGCCCCTTTGCTCCGGGACGAGCTGAGCCTGTACGGCGCCCCGCGGCCGGAGCCTCCGCACGTGGAGCCCGAAGCCGGTCAGCTGGAGCAGCGAGTCGCCGCCGTCCGGAGGTTGACGGAGCCGTACGCCGGGTGGTGCCGGGCCACCTATGACGTCATTAAACCCAGAGTTCAAAGCGCCGTCAGGTGCGGGAGCGACGCCCGCGCCTACCTGAAGGACCCGCCGAAGGACTTCTACCCGCGGGCGGGGGTCATCTGCTTCACCGGCGTCCTGGGGCTGTTTCTCGCCAGAGGCTCCCGGGCGAAGAGGCTCGTGTACCCGGCGGCCCTGATGACCGTGAGCGCCTCCCTCTACTACCCGGAGCGGGCGGCGGCCGTGGCCAAGTGCACCGGGGACTCCGTGTACGACCGGGCGGTGCGGAGCTACGCCGCCCTGGAGAGGATGGTGAAGCCCCGAGGCGAAGCCGAAGGAGGCACCGACTCAGAGCATAGACCCGGAGGAGGATAAGTGTGACACAACAACAACAACCACCACCAAATAAATCTGCTTTTTGTTGACACGTGCTACCTAGGCAGGCTGTAATCTAATGTGACCTCGTGCCCACTCTCTTGCACTAATAAGCATGTAACTCAGGCCGGGCATGGCCCGTCACAAGGGCTATAAGATCTGAATGTATATTTATGTAGAGAATTAATTAAAACATTTTAAAAAGCCTTCTTGCAATACCCTTTTTCTTTTGGGCTGGACGTAGTTTATGAAAGTAAAAATTGAATATATTTGTTGGACGAAATAAGCAATAAAATTTAAAAAACATGTTTTATAGAGCAACTGATTAACCGATTAGTCTCATAATCAATTATTATAAATCAGTCGCTGCTCTAGAATGTGAAACACCGTAATGCCGTTATAATGAGAGCGGACTAACACGTGACTCATTTATTAAAATTTTTTAAAAAAAAGCCAGATTACATTAGAAACACCATCTTTTTCCATTATTGTTCATTAGCCATTTTTGAGAACACTAAATGTGCATTGTTAGTAATAACAATATTACCAAAGATCTAAGTTAACACGGTAAGACTGTGTTAAACATCTTTATTCATCATCTCAGCCCCCCTCAGAAAAAAAAGAAAAAAAAAGAAAAGAAAAAATTGTACAAAATTAAATATCACTTCAATGAAATCCCTCTCAGAGCAGCACCAGCTTCTCATTCAGAGCAATCTGTGCCTGGGTGAGGTTGGACAGGTAGGTCACCATCAACAGGTCCTGCAACAAAACAAAGAGCGTTTACAGGTTGTCATGACGAGCTTCTTCACGGCGATGACCATCAACACTCATTATGCTCCTTGAACAAGTCAATGACCACGATGTCTGAGTGAAGAAGGACGAGACCAGAGGCAACGGAGGAAGTGTGCAGCACCGATGAGGAGAAAAACAGGAGCACTCACATTGATGTTGGAGTTGAGCATGTTCTCAAAGTCCTCGGCTGAGATGGTGGGCACCTTGTTGACCAGGTCCATCAGGAAGCGACCCACGCTGTTGTCCGCCGCCACTTTGCCAGACTTGAGAAAGGAGAGAGCGGCGTTAGCTCCGCGGGCCGGCACGCGGCGTGCAGAACGCGGTTGCGTTCGTTGCGTCGTGGGAGGCTCCGATACTCACCAGCACGTCGTCGATGTACGCCAGCATGGTGGTCAGCATGTCCTGCACGCGGGCTGCAGAGCCACCCACCTGGGACAGATCTGAGGTCAGCCCCTTGGTGCGATTCGGGAGCACGCGCGTCCTCTGCAGAAGGTCCACTGCGAACCAACGGGTGGGAATCGTTAAGAGCACAGTTCTACAATCACCGAGTCCTGAGCCGGTTAGAATAAAGTACATCGTATGGGGACCTCAGCGCTTTTATTAACGTGCGAGGACCCCGAGATAAACGGTTCAACTTTTTGACCTTGTGTGACGAGGAACAACCAATCACAGCTGGCCGATATCTTTCTGTTATTCCGTAAATATTGGTCTACACGGGAGGAGAAGTTAATCATTTAAAAAGGTGCAGGGTCACCCGGAGCGTCGGGTCATTCCCTCGCCGCCGTACGAGGACCGAGTGTTCCGGGTTGAAAAGGCCACACAAGACAGCCGGAGCAGTAAAAAGCTACTGTGAGGCATTCACGGCACTGGAAACCCATTTATCTTCTTTAAATTACAGCAAATACATCATCATCATCGCCGCGGCAGCACGCAGGTTGTGGTTGCTTAGTAACAGTAGACACGCCATTAGTGCAACCCCTTCTCTCCCCCCCACCCCCCAAGCACCTTGGGTAAAGGATAAAAGCGGCATGGCTAGCCCCATACGCAGTATTTAAGTTGATTTACCCTCGACATGCACGTTTTTACACACTGCAATTAAAATATTTATCTCCATGACAAAAAAAGAAAGAAAAACAGTCAGCTACTTAGTGAGTAACAAACAGGCATCTTCATGCGTTTGTGTTCTTACCGCCTATCCTCTCAGTGTCGTAGTAGACATACTTGACAGTGAGTGGGGTGAACATCACACCAACTGTCTTTCCTGGCACGCCCATCTGCGCGCTGTGTGGGAGATAAACAAGCACATTCAACACAATCTGGAGTCGAACACACACACACACACACACACACACACACACAACGGGAATATCAGCCGACCTGACGTAGGCGCGGATGCTCATCTTGCCACTCTGCAGCGCCGTGTCCATCGTCAGGTGAATGGGGTTGGTGGCCTCGCGGCTGTAGTACTCGTGAATGAGCACCGAGTGCTCCGTGATGTCGAAGCCCGTGGCGTACCTGTGAGGACGGACGGCACCGTGGTGAGATTATACATTTTATATACCCCCCCCCCCCCATTCCATTTTATACATTTAAAATTCGCTCAACTGACGCACCATCCGATGATGACCTCGGTGGGCGACACCCTCTTGTGGAGGTCGTACATGTTCTTAGCGAACTCCATGTCCACGGCAACCTGCCAGTCAGAAAAGAGGGAACAATTTAACACATTGTTGTTTGTTTTCTTCACTATTTATATACAATCTTAAGATAAACAACTTAATTGGTCCCAGTTTCAAAATGTTCTCAAAGTATGAGCATTAAAAAACACATACAGTAGCTTACAAAAAATAAAATAGTCTTTATTATGCAGAACGGCCCCCTTATATTGATTTATTATTATTAAATGTACATCATTGGATTATAACTATAGATGCATTAATGTGTTCATCACTTTAATATTGCAGCTGGTAAAGGTGGAGCTAAATTGAATCACTGTATATATACTTTGGACAACAGTTTATTTGTTGATTTACAATTTGTAAAGTAAAAATTGCAATACCTCCAAATGGTACTCAAGTACAGTAATTGAGTAGCATAAATGCACTATAAGGCGCACTTAAAAGCCTTTAATTTTCTCAAAAAGCGACAGTGCGCCCTATAGTGCGGAAAATACGGTAGTTACATTGCACCACGGCAATAGCACACATCGTTTACAAGAGCACAATGCTCTTTGTACATCTAGCCTCTTAATATAATATAATTAATAATGTTTGACTTTCCCCCTTTAGGGTTTAAGGTTCAGCCACCTACAACTCACGTGGTCAACACAAACTACACGTCTGCAGGAAAAGATCCAGAGACAAGATTGTGTTGGATTTCCTATAAAATTCCCACGAGACGTCTACACAACAATCACAAGCAGGAGGTGCAGTGTGTCTCTCCTCCGCCTCTCGTGTAACATCAGCGTTGGTTTGCGATTGACGCGGCTCAGTTTCTGCATTATTATTTTCCATTAAAATGGAAAACAACAATGTGCTTTTGCCATCAGAGCCCCTCGACTTTGGAACGACCTCCCTGAGGGGATAAGGCTAGCAGAATCAGTAGCTTCTTTTAAATCACTTCTTAAAACCCATTTTTATAGAACTGCTTTTAAGTGATGTCGTCCTTTTATGTAGTTCTTTGGTCCCCCTGTTTTAATTAGTCTGTTCTGCTTTATTTTGTATTTTTCTATTCCATTATTGTGTTCATTGCCTATATGGTATGGTCTCCTTTGCCTCTTGTATTTCTGAAATGTTTACTTGTATTGACGTTATGTTTTGTTTCTATGTAGAGAACTTTGTAAACCCTGCTTCTTAAAAAGGTGCTATATAAATAAAAGTTATTATTATTATTATTAAGGCTGACGAAACAGACGCCAACAGACCTAAACCGGGTCCATCATTGGTGGTGCAGAGGAGGACACTGAATACATTATTATCCATATTGGATAACCCAGTCATCATTCCTGCACACTGCTATAAGACTTCATAATAAAAATCACCTCTGGTCAAATTATTATTATTATTATTCACTCAACCACAACATCGTAACATTGTTTGTTTGTCTCCATTTTGCACTATTGTTTTGTTAGGCATTTTAATATTCTATTTATTTTTAATATATTGCGCATGTTCATGTTCGAGCTGACGTTCACGCACCGGCCTGCCGAGTGTGTGTGTGCGTGTGTGTGTGTGGGGGGACGTACCTCATCTTCAGATTCGTTGTGGGGCACCGAGAAGCAGTTCGTCACCTCGATGGAGTGCTTGTCAATAGTACCTGAGAAGGAGAAACAAGTTAAAAGTGAGTTAAAGCTAGCTCTCAAACAGCCAGCGCCTATAAAGGGAGCTAAGCTAAGCTAGGGAGCTACGCTAGCTAGGAAGCTAATATAAGCTAGGGAGCTACGCTAGCTAGGAATCTAAGCTAGGGAGCTATGCTAGCTAGGAAGCTAATCTAAGCTAGGGAGCTACGCTAGCTAGGAAGCTAATCTAAGCTAGGGAGCTACGCTAGCTTCGCACGAGCCAACGTGCGTTAGCATTGGAGCTAACATCCGCCGGTCGAGCCCCGCCGCTCCGCTTCATTTTCACGGCGCTTTATCGCCCGGTGACGCGCGTGGAAACCTTCCGCTCACCCAGCAGCGTCCCGATCACGCGGCTCGCGCCCTCGTTTCTCCGCTCGTAAGAGTCGCAGATGGAGGCGAGAACGACGGGGTGAATCTTCACCACTGGCCCGTAAACCGACATCTTGGAAAGGGAGAGCGAGTGACGTCGGGCGGCGGTTTTTGGTTGACACGTATAGCGCCACCTGGAGGCCCGGAGGCCGAACGGCGGCTCTCGACGCAACGCTCAATACCATCGAGTCGCTGATGCTCTCGATGAAAAAATTAAGTGTGTGTGTGTGTGTGCAATATCAGGATAAGTTATTTAATATTCATTTCAAAGTGGGGTCTTGCGTATTTATTTATTTTCTTGTAAAAAGAGCCACAAATAAACACATATTTGCATTAAAACAAAACAATGTAGGCCTATTAAAAAACGAGCCCCAATACACTACGCCCTTTTTGACCAGACAATAAATGCAATGTATTTATGACATGCATTTTTCTCCCAAAGGCCTTCAGAGGAGGGACATGAGTCTTGTTATTGTCCTGCAGGCTGTGCTGATGACAGCATCCTCCGCTCAGTGGCTGCACACCTGACCGAGTCCATCGGAGGCGCAGATGATGGAGCTCTCTCTGCTGCCGGGTTGTCGTCCTGTTGCCACCATTTCTCCAGCCCACCGCCCGACACATGTGCTCCAACGAACGCCGTGAGCATTTATTTTGATTGTCTTTTTTTTCTTGTGTGTGTGTGTGTGTCTTGTATTTTTTTTTCTCCTTCCCTATTTTTCCTGCGTGCTCTCTCCGCGCACGGTGCTGTGCTCGCCCTCTATTTACTCTGAGCTGCATCGAGGTGGTCTTTGGTTTTTTTTGGGGGGGGGGAGAGATGCTGCGACGCTGCTGAGCACCAGCGATGGGTGTCATCGAACCAAGGCGGACAGTCGCGGCTCGCTCTCGGATCAGATTTTCCTTTTTCTTGCGATAAAACCCATCCGGGTCTCGTCTACCCGTCGCTCCACTGAGCAGGTAATGTTTTTATTTATTGATCTATTTATTTATTTATTATCTCCAGCTGTAAATAATCCTCCAAGCTTCGCCTCGTTGCTTTCTGGAGCCCGTTGGCCCGGCGCACAGAGACCCTCTAAGGGTCTATTTCATCAGGAGGAGTGCGTCATCTTGATTGTCACCATCAGTCTCCTTCTAGTCCCCCCCCCCCCCCCCCCCCCCAACAATTGTCCAAATGGACGCGCATCGCGCACGCGGCTAAAGAGGAGCAGGAGTCCATTTTACTGAGCTAATAAATGTCAGCGACACTCCAACAAACATGTGTTTCAGGTTCTCTTATTTATATGCCACTTATGTAAGAAATCCCTGCAGCATAAAACAAGCACGTTTAACAAAGCAGTGAGTGCACTCACACACACACACACACACACCATACACACACACACACACACCACACACACACGCGCACACACACACACACACACACACACACACACACCAAAGCCCTTTATGAAACCTTTATAAACGGTGGAAGTGTGCTCCTCTATATGCATTGGTCCCGCTGAGCAGATAAAGTGATTTATTCTCCCTTCACGTCAAGTTGTAAAATCAACCTCTTCGTTTTTGTGCTAATATTTAGCTTTTAAAAGAGACAGGAAGTGATTAGACAGGAAGTCAGATCTGCGTAAGCTACAGGCCGAGTAGTTGTATCTCCGGAGGAATTAAAGGGACTGAAAAGCTCCGGAAATCGGTCCTATTTCTATTTGTGTTCTTCTCTCGTGTTCCAGGTTTCAGTCAAGCAAACAAATGGTCCAATCAAAAGCCTCCGGACAGAGACTGCCATAGGGAAGATATCAGTGACACGCTAATACACCTGACACACACACACACACACACACACACACACTCGCGCACACGGGCCATGGCGCTGGAGAACTCGGTCTTCCCCGTCCGGCCGGACTCTCTCTCGCTCCCCGTGGAGGAGAAGGGGGAAGGGGTGGAGGTGGCCACCGAGGCCTCCGCCGGCGTCTTCAGCCTCTCGGAGGACCTGGACCCCGCCGTCGCCACGGAGGCGGCGCTGCCGCAGCCGCCCTTGGCCAAGGTCAAGAGGTCGTTCCAGGCCAAGCTGGCGGAGCGGGAGGCCCAAGCCAACGAGCCCAGGAAGAAGACCCCGGGGGTGGAGAAGGAGAAGGAGAGGGGGAGGTTCGGGTGGGGTGAGTGGCTGTGCATGTGACTTCCCTTTATAATAAATGATGAATGAAACTAAAGGCCCCCCCCTCTCCCCCCCGTCTCCCATCCCCAGGCCGGACTCGGCGTAAGCGGCAGCGCTACGTGGAGAAGAACGGCCGCTGCAACGTGCAGCACGGCAACATGCGGGAGACCTACCGCTACCTGACCGACATCTTCACCACGCTGGTGGACCTCAACTGGCGCTGCTCGCTCTTCGTCTTCGTCATGGCCTACGCCGTCACGTGGCTCTTCTTCGGGGCCATCTGGTACCTCATCGCCTACTGCCGGTGAGATTGCAGAGGAAGGGGAAGGAGAGAGTGTGCGTCGCTCAAAATATTAAATATAAGTATTGAGTTGATGTTAAAAAAAAACAAAAAACTTTCAGACTTTGTGATATCAAAAACAGGGCTTTTCCTCATCTGGGTGCTTCCTCCCTTCCACCTCCTTAAAAAGGAAAAGTTTGACATTTTTGGGGATGTGCTCATTCACTTTTTCTTTTGCTAGATGGAAAGATTGACCCCATTCTGATATCTGGACGATCGATATGAAGCTACGGCAAAGAGCATCGACGGCTGATTTGAGTTTTTAACCTTCAGACCAGAGAGTTTACATTCTTTGTGCTAAGCTACGCTAACCGCCCCCTTGGCCTTCATAAACAAATGGACTGATACGAGAGAGACGTATATCGATCTTCCCATCAAACTGTGGGGAAGAAAGACGATTATCATATTTCTTGTGCACTCATCACGAGGCGATACGACCTGACGGAGGAAGACATTTCTGCAACGAAGGCTTAAACAAAGCCTGACCTTTAACCCCCCCGATGACAAAGCAGCATTAATATCACAGAGTGTTTCATCGTGATGAGTCGCCTCTTCACCAGACGCGTCCGCTCTAATTAGCTAACGTGCTCGTCTCGTAAAGACGGTCGACCTCTTCATATCGCGTACGGGCCGTCAGCGCTGCCAGAGAGCCGTCGGTGGTATCGCGCGTTCCCCTCGGTCACCAACGCGGGTAGAGTCATATTTCATATCGACTACTTAACACCACTTTCATTAATGAGCTCTCGCCAGCGCCGCGTTAATCAGGCCCCATTAGGCAGCGAGCAGTCCGAGAGACTGTGATGAACCGGCGCCGCATGAAAGTATGTTTTTCTTTTTCTTTTGCAGCATCAGCAAAAAGAATGAACGTCAGGTTCATCTTTTTATGGTTAATATGCAGATTCCCTCTCGTCCGTTCATCCGAATCAGCTTGAAAGGCGACGCGGATGTGAAAAGAGAGACGTGTGTCTGCACAACGCTTCTAAGAATATAAATCCTCTCGCTCTCTCGTCCATTTCCCCCCCCCCCCCCCCCCCCCATCTCCTCACACATGCCCCCCCCCCCCCCCTTCAGGGGCGATCTGGACCACCTGGGGGACGACACGTGGACGCCGTGCGTCAACAACGTCAACGGCTTCATCTCGGCCTTCCTCTTCTCCATCGAGACCGAGACCACCATCGGCTACGGCCACCGCGTCATCACCGACCAGTGTCCAGTGGGCACCATGCTGCTGCTGCTGCAGGCCATACTGGGATCAATGGTCAACGCCTTCATGGTGAGCACCGGGGGGGGGGGGGGGGACGTATCGTGGTTGATGTTATCGATAAAAGACAATAATCGTGTTCATTTGAGGGGAAATAAAAGATTACTTTATTTTCCACATAATTTTAAATTTTGAGAAAAAAATTGTTTTTTTTCCAGATTCTTCATTAAATAATCTAAAGGCGCCAAAATAATGTAAAACTTATATAAATGCTGTTTGATTGAAAGGAGGACTCCAGTTAGAGAGAGAACAACAAAATGACACGGAAATGAAAAAGTGCTGATGGAGCTCGATTGTTTTTCTTCTTCTTCCCACCGAGTAAGAACTCTTTTGACGAGGATGAATCCCACACGCCGACGTCCGGGCCGGAATTTATTTGCCGGAAACGTGCCATATTAGTAACGTTTACTACTCATAAGAGATAACGAGTCCGAGGTCAATTCGAGTGTGTGACTCCTGTGTTTCAACACCCACTGCTGCACGGCCTCCTGTTAGTTATTTAGAAACAAGTCATTCAATTCTTTTTTTTTTTTGGGGATGATCCTCCGATATGCGAGGCTCCTTGCAGCCGCGTCGTGAGTCTTTGAGTCTTCGCCTCCTCCCCCTCCGCGCAGGTCGGCTGCATGTTCGTGAAGATCTCGCAGCCCAACAAGCGGGCGGAGACGCTGGTGTTCTCCAAGCACGCCGTCATCTCCCTGCGGGACGACAAGCTGTGCCTGATGTTCAGGGTGGGCGACCTGCGGAGCTCGCACATCGTCGGGGCCAACATGAGGGCCAAGCTCATCAAGTCCAAACAGACGCAGGAGGGTGAGAGAGAGAGAGAGAGAGACGGTTTCCACGGTTACCCCGAGAGGATCTCGCGCTGTCGATAAAGACGCTCAATCGCCCTTTTTCGTTTCCTCCGCAGGCGAGTTCATCCCTCTGGACCAGACGGACATCAGCGTGGGCTTCGAGACGGGCGACGATCGCCTCTTCCTGGTCTCGCCGCTGGTGATCTCCCACGAGATCGACTCGCAGTCGCCCTTCTGGGACATGTCGCAGGCCCAGCTGGAGAAGGAGGACTTCGAGATCGTGGTCATCCTGGAGGGCATGGTGGAGGCGACCGGTGAGGAACCTTGTTGACACATCATACAGGTCGAGAAAATCGACATAAAAACAATTAAATGTTCTGTTTGCATACCTGGAAGAAGGAAAAATAAACGTATTGGGGTACGAGCCATATGAATAATAGCATACGCGATGTTTTATCACCTCTTTAAATGATTTGTTGTTTTAAAAGCATTGTTTTTGCACGAGGAAACAATGCCCCGCCATTTAATTTGTCCGTAAAGTTCTAACGAGGCCTCCTTTGTGTTGTAAATGCATATTTTGGCTGCGACAGCAAGTATCGAGCGTCGGGAGATTAATCTCGCAGATGCACACGGCAGTCTGATGTAATCTTTACAGAAAAGCAAGCGGTCCATTCGAGGAACGAGGACGTGTGAGTTCAGATCTCCTCGTCTTTAGAGCCTCGTGATGCTGCGATTACACAGAAAGAACACACATATATTCAGACCCAAGTGTGTCACAGTGTGTGTGCAGCAAGCAGGCGGAGAAACCAACCGGATGATGTCACACTTCATCTGCCCCTGAGCAAGGCAGCAAGGCCCCGACCCCCCCCCGTAAACGCCACCGCGCTCGCTGTTAATCACGCTCCTGCTCGCCGATCCCACTCGGACGCGTTGAGAAGCGGAGCGCGCTCACTTCCTGGTTGGCGTTTGGATGGACTCCACCGGTCCTCGGGGGTTTTCGGTACTCCGCCCTCCTCCGAGTACGGATCCCCGGTCAGAAAGAGGTCCGTGGTCACTCGCTCAGGAGGGTCTGTGTTCACGTGAAGGACGTTCTCGTGTGTGCGTGTGCAGGCATGACGTGCCAGGCGAGGAGCTCCTACCTGGCCGAGGAGGTGATGTGGGGTCACAGGTTCAGCCCGATGATGCTGCTGGCGAAGGGCTTCTTCGACATCGACTACGGAGCCTTCCATCACACGTTCGAGGTGAGGGTTATTATGGGTTACATTTAATAAACTCTGTATCTGAAGAAGGCCGACATGCCGGTTCTTCCACCGACTACAAGTGTGTGAGTGGGTCTCTATTCCTGTCTCCACCTACACGGAGGACTGAATTCTCACGCTCGGGGTTTGTTGAAAGGCATGCTGGGAAAATACTGAAGCTCTTAACTGAAGTGTTTATTTTGGGTAGGCACCAAAGCCACACACTTTCTATAATCCATCTTTAAACCGTAGCACACTCACAACATGCTAAACATCATTTAAAATGAACCATAAATGAATCATTCTGTGGGGGAGTTGATCTCCAGAGCAGGTTTTACTCCCAAAGGGCGTCCCGGTGAAGTAAAAGTACAACATTTAAAAGGAAAGACACTTAAACAAATATGAAGCTCCCACCACCAGCCGCTGGTTAGCTTAGCTTAGCATAAAGACACCACATCGGGGTGCGGTGGCTTCCTGGAGTCTATGAGCGCCGACTCCACTTTAAACAGAACACTACGCTGCTTTTAACTTTTCTTTTTTAATTGGCCTTCAGGAAATTGGAGAAATTGGTCCAATACTCTGAACACGTGGAGTAGTGAGCGCTACAGGTTACTTCTGTACTTTAAAATAAACGGATGTAATGAAGCTCAAGATAAATGTGTTTAACTCCTTCTTTCAGTCACACACCTGGCGTTGAACACGTGCTCCTTCGGCCTGCTTTTAATCTGTTTTTAATAGTTTATTTACTTCATTGTGTATTTTATTATCTTACCTCTCGTAATCTTTATGAAAAGTGCGCTATAAATAAACTTGACTTACTTCTTCTTGCTCATCTCCTCATCGAGTGGACGTCTGAAATAAGAGTTTATTGATTTCACCATCTCTACTTGTCGTCCTCCCCCCTCCAAGGTGGACACGCCCCCCTGCTCGGCTCGAGAGCTCTCATTGGCTGCAGCCAGACTGGACGCTCACCTCTACTGGTCCATCTCCAGCAGGCTGGACGAGGAGCCCACCCTGACCAACCAGATGGCCGAGCAGCCAGACGGAGGAGGAGGAGGAGGAGGAGGAGGAGGAGGAGGGCCGACCTTCGTCGTGGGCGAGATGACGGACATCCAGGAGCAGACGGGACTGGGCGAGCTGAACGGCGGCGTCGCCACCGACCTGTCCGAGTCAGAGGCCTAGAACAGACAATGCAAAGGACCTCCGGTTCCCCCAGTTAGCATCGCCCCGTTCTACAGCGTAGGCCACGCCCCCTTTTACGAAAAGAGTCTACTGCTTGATATTCAGTCTTTTTTTTGGTTTTCTATACGTCGATCTTCGTGGCGCTCGCTACCTTCTTTCTTTTTGTCCAATCGCCCTCGGTATACGTTTTAAAGGAAAACACACACACACACACACAGAAAGGACATGGCTGACGGTGGTTGAGTGTGTCTCACATTTAAAATAGTCGTAACTTCGCTCTGAGGAGTCGGGCGTCAACGTGGCGTCGCTGGAAACCACGGGACAAAAATATTTAACAACAAAGCTGCGTAAACAAAGTTGTTTGTCTTCTCGAGGCACTGAGCATGTTTGTTAAAGAGCAACTTAAAGGAATTGTTTAAGAAGAGCCCAAACTAAAACCCTTTAAACCACCGACGCACAACAACAACAACAACAACAACAACAACACCGCCAGCTGGGAGTGCTCTGCTTTTTCTTTTCTTTTTTAAAGGTGGTGTAAATATCAACAACAACACGCCGACTTCACTCAACCACTGAAACCAGTTCAGGTCAGAAAGAAAACTAAAAACAAGAAGTTGCTCTTTAATAACCTTGTGTGTGTGTGTGTGTGTGTGTGTGTGTGTGTGTGTGTGTGTGCAGCACAAGGAGGGCGATGCGTCTTCAGTAGAAAGCACAGCGTGCCCCCCCCCCCCCCCCCGCCGTGTAGACATGTGGCCTTGTTTACTTGTTTACTTGATGTTTTTAACATGTACCACGTCGACTAGAGTTAATGAACTGCAGTGTGTTACAGAAGGAACCTCCGTGTGAACCGACGGGTTCTAGGTCGCAGAACCCGGACTGGAACTTAAACCCCCGGTTCCATTTATTTTAAAGCTGTTACAGTATATTAAGTTATATATATATATATATATATATATATATATATATATATTTAGCATCGCGGCCTCCGGCTGAACATTAGAACGCAGCAAAGACGTTAATGCAGCCTCAGAAATACACATTAAATATGAATGATGTTGCATTGTAGGATTTTACATCAAAATAATAAAAGAAATATCACTGGTTGGTGTATAGTTGTGTATTTATTATTATTATTATTATTATTATTAGACAGAGTGGACCTATTGATCGGCAGGATACTAAAAGTGGACAAAATATTATGTTTAGACTTCTACACAATAGTTATAATAAAAATGATTATACTTGGTTTGTATGTAGTACATCAATATAATAAGTGAAGTACATTGAAGATCGTTTACTTGAGTACAAGTAAATAAATACTTCATCACAACTAAAAGTCCTGCATTACTCAAAGAGTATTAGTACTTAATGAGTATTAAAGAGTATTAGTACTTAAGTATCAAAGAGTATTAATACTTAATGAGTATTAAAGAGTATTAGTACTTAAGTATTAAAGAGTATTAGTACTTAATGAGTATTAAAGAGTATTAGTACTTATGAGTATTACAGTGTATTAGTACTTGAATATTAAAGAGTATTAGTACTTAATGAATATCAAACAGTATTAGTAATTATGAGTATTAAAGAGTATTATTACTAGAGTATTAAAGAGTATTAGTACTTATGATCCCATTAGTACTTGAATATTAAAGAGTATTATTAAAGAGTATTAGTACTTATGAGTATTAAAGAGTATTAGTACTTATGAGTATTATTACTAGAGTATTAAAGAGTATTAGTACTTATGATCCCATTAGTACTTGAGTATTACAGAGTATTGGTACTTATGATCCCATTAGTACTTGAGTATTACAGAGTATTAGTACTTATGGGTATTAAAGAGTATTAGTACTTGAGTATTAAAGAGTATTAGTACTTAATGAGTATTAAAGAGTATTAGTACTTGAATATTAAAGAGTATTAGTACTTATGAGTATTAAAGAGTATTAGTACTTGGATATTAAAGAGTATTAGTACTTAATGAGTATTAAAGAGTATTATTACTAGAGTATTAAAGAGTATTAGTACTTAATGGGTATTAAAGAGTATTAGTACTTATGAGTATTATTACTAGAGTATTAAAGAGTATTAGTACTTATGATCCCATTAGTACTTGAGTATTACAGAGTATTAGTACTTAATGAGTATTAAAGAGTATTAGTACTTGAATATTAAAGAGTATTAGTACTTATGAGTATTAAAGAGTATTAGTACTTGGATATTAAAGAGTATTAGTACTTAATGAGTATTAAAGAGTATTATTACTAGAGTATTAAAGAGTATTAGTACTTAATGGGTATTAAAGAGTATTAGTACTTATGAGTATTATTACTAGAGTATTAAAGAGTATTAGTACTTATGAGTATTAAAGAGTATTAGTACTTGAATATTAAAGAGTATTAGTACTTAATGAGTATTAAAGAGTATTAGTATTTATGAGTATTAAAGAGTATTAGTACTTGAATATTAAAGAGTATTAGTACTTAATGAGTATTAAAGAGTATTAGTATTTATGAGTATTAAAGAGTATTAGTAGTATTTCCTTCTTCCAGATTGGCCTCTGTTAGTTTCACATAATTATAATATAGGACATTAATTATTGATGCATTTACATATATGAGCCTGATTTAAATGTGTTTCTGGAGCTAATATTTATATATTAATACTTTCTATATTAATACTTCTACACATAACTGGATAGTTTCCCCCAATGCTACATTTTAAAAGCTGAACATAATAACAACATAAATCTCCTGCAGTAAAAGGTTTATCTCTCCAGATGTGATAGAAAGTGCTTAAGCTGCCTGACTGCATATAAGAAACACTTCCTCCCCTTAATTCTGTCCCATCCATCACTGATGACCTCGTCGGGTACCACTTGACTAATGGCCCCACACTGAACATGCATATATATTTATATATATATATATATATATATATATATATATATATATATATATGGGAGCCCTGCAGTACAGTGGGCCTCATTAGAGATTCCAGGCTGGGATCTCAGGAGAAGTCAGCATATTTGGTTACTAGGCAGAACTCGTGGCACATTAAATGTCTTTCTCCGTCTCGGCTGCTAGATGGCGCTACACAGCCCCGATGCCTCCTCCTCCAGGCACACGGCGGCCCTATTGGTGTGTTATGAGCTGGGGTCCCCGTCTCAGCTGTCTCCTAGGCAACCGGGGCTGGGGACAGGGAGAGGGCAGAATGTGTGTGTGTGTGTGTGTGTGTGTGTGTGTGTGAACTGGACCCTCACAACGGATGGGGGAGTTTATGAGGATTGTCGGAGAGAGTTGACGCGACTCCGTAGTTTGATGTTTGTGTAACGGTGGACGATGACGACGCACTGCAGCGACCTTCAGGTGCGAAGCAACGAATGACCTTGACATTGAAAAAAACAAAAAAAAAAAACAAGTCATGAAGGATATTGACAGTTTTATTTTTTATCACGATGGTGAAGCCTTATCATCTGAAATGAGTCCTTCCTTGGTCCCATAGAGTTCTGGACGTCCTCTTCATGGACCTCAACACCTTCATCAGGTGTGACGTGTGACCGGCAGCAGACACGTTGTGCACGTTTAATAGTTTCGACCCCGAGCCCAAACCCTCGTGCACCGTTTCCGAGGTCCAATTATGATTTTTAACGAGGAGGCTGTTTTCATGCCCCCCCCCCCCCACGCTGAGCCGAAATCGATGGCTTCTCTCTTCATGGAAAGGAAGTCATGACGGTCTTGTTTTCAGATGGCGATGATGGAACATTTTAAAAATAGAGGAAAAATCACCTGCATCACCGTGACGACAGAGAGGAACACACACAGAACCCTACAGGCTGCACCATCAATGCAATCAATTATATCCACAGTTTTAGGAATAAGCTGAGAATCGTTATAATAATAATAATAATAATAATACGCTTCATGACTGTTGGTGGAAAACAATGTGGGTTAAGGCTTCTCCGATCTGAATGGCCACGTGTGACGAGAAAAGAGATCTCTCATTGTGACGAGCTCGCTGCTCAGCTTCTCCATTCACTCCAACGGCTCTCATCACTGTTGCATTCTGGGGGCTTCGAGCTCTGATGAGTCGACTGCAACTAGCTGACCAAGTTAGCGACTTACGGGTAAAGAAATAAATAAAGGTGTGAATGCAACGTAAACAAATGAACCTTCCAGACTCTCAGGGGGGGGAGGGGGGGGGGGGGGGGGGGGGGGGGGGGGAGCTTTACGACTGGGAGGTCGTCTTCAAGTGCAGAACCACAAACACCAAGAGAGTTTATGGAGTTAAAGGAAATGGGGTTTCGAATACGACGTTGGCAGGAAGAGGGTCTACAGCACCTTTTAAAAAACACACACCGTTGAACAACGAATAGAAATGAGTTGAGTATAACTACATTGCAATATAAAGCAAAATGTGGGACAGAACAGACTCAAACTAACCAAGACATGCACAAGGTGCAAAAAAATATTTTTTTCAGGAGTTTTTTTGCTCTTGGGCCATCGATACATAAGAAAGGGAAACAAATCTATGACGAGTTTTGCCTTTAAGACGCTCAAAAACATCACACGTATGCAGCAAATCTGACAGAGGACACAATCAGATTTGTTTGCGATATCACAATTGTTCAGTAACATTGGGGGGGGGGGGGGGGGGGGGGGTCAAAGGTCGTGCACACATTAAGCGGCCTAAGAGCTGGGGTCGATCGCCATGGTAACTCACGCTGAACGACTGAACGTGAGACAAAAGATCAGCTCATATTAAAAGCGACGCCTCCTGATCAATCAAAAGTTTGGTACGTGGATCGTTAAATAATATCGAACATATATTATATAATAATATAGCAATAATTATAATATATATATTATTATTATTATATTTCTAAATTATTTTAAACAAATACGAGGAAGTCATAATCCGGACGAAATGCAACGCAGTTTAAATAAAATAAATAAATCGCATGACTGTGTGAATGTGTAAATTAATGGCCCTCCACCACCATAACCAGTATCAATGGCTCCCCACCACCATAACCAGTAACAATGGCTCCCCACCACCATAACCAGTAACAATGGACCCCCACCACCATAACCAGGAACAATGGCTCCCACCACCATAACCAGTAACAATGGCCCCCACCACCATAACCAGTAACAATGGCCCCCCACCACCATAACCAGTAACAATGGCTCCCCATCACCATAACCAGTAACAATGGCCCCCACCACCATAACCAGTAACAATGGCTCCCCATCACCATAACCAGTAACAATGGCCCCCACCACCATAACCAGTAACAATGGCCCCCACCACCATAACCAGTAACAATGGCCCCCACCACCATAACCAGTAACAATGGCCCCCACCACCATAACCAGTAACAATGGCCCCCCACCACCATAACCAGTAACAATTGCTCCCACCACCATAACCAGTAATAATGGCCCCCACCACCATAACCAGTAACAATGGCTCCCCACCACCATAACCAGTAACAATGGCCCCCCACCACCATAACCAGTAACAATTGCTCCCACCACCATAACCAGTAACAATGGACCCCCACCACCATAACCAGTAACAATGGCCCCCCACCACCATAACCAGTAACAATGGCCCCCCACCACCATAACCAGTAACAATTGCTCCCACCACCATAACCAGTAATAATGGCTCCCCACCACCATAACCAGTAACAATGGCCCCCCACCACCATAACCAGTAACAATGGACCCCCACCACCATAACCAGTAATAATGGCCCCCACCACCATAACCAGTAACAATGGCTCCCCACCACCATAACCAGTAACAATGGCCCCCCACCACCATAACCAGTAACAATGGACCCCCACCACCATAACCAGTAACAATGGCCACAGACCTTCCTCAAGCCTCAACCGAACGAGACCGGCTTCCTTGGGTCATCACGAGCTGAGCGAGTGTGATTGGTGGAGGTGTAACAACACATTGATGCGACAGCCCCGTATTATGGGATGCATTATTGGCTTGAGTTTGACTTTCTACAATATTTAAACTACCGAGGCTGAACGCGAACTTTGTACGGCGTCAAATTAAGATGCAATTGAAAAGAGGAGTCGGATAATGCAACAGGTTGAAAGACTTTGGTTACGGTATGAATGTAGAATGTTACGCAACACACACTCACAAAAAAACCTCACACGCACATCGCACACTGGTTTGTGTTGTTTTTTTTTGTGGCCCAATTTGGACCGGAGACGGAATGCGCAACTTTTTTCCTTTTAACTTTGAAAGACGAACCTCAAAAAGGGAAGTGACTGAAATCGCATTCGAAGGTCGAGAACGACGGCCGATTGGACGCTCGCCGTAACTCCGCTACTAGATCGTAGCCGAGCGGCCCCCCCGACCGCGTTCAGGCCGGGCGGACTTCGGCAAAGAGCCGGGTTGAAGATCCACCGGTTGGCTTTTGGATATCAGCGAGTCCCCGCCAGGTGTGTCGTTTATCGTCGCCGTGACAACCGGGCGTCCTATACAAAAAAGGCCCGTATACCGGGTCACGTGAGCTGCACTTTGCTTTCCAGCACTGGGAAGCTCCCCTCGTCCAATTAGACCCACTCCCTCAATTAGGGAGGGAGAACAAAAGTGGAAGGCTTACACCCCTGGGTGGGAGTGTGTGTGTGTGTGTGTGTGTGTGGGGGGGGGGGGGGGGGGGGGGGTCAGGCTTCAGCCAGTGGATCTCTGGTCCTCCGTACAAGGGATCCCTCGGAGTGCGGCATGTCACAGTTGGCACGGGAAGGCCCGAGCGGTACATTTAATTAGCCGAGCTGTCTTGGCATTGGATGGGAGGGTGGGACACACACACACACACACACACACACACACACACACACACACACACACACACACACACACACACACACACACACACACACACACACACACACGGTGACGAGTCATCAACATCACCAAGGGCGCGGTGCCGCTCGCTCGCCATCCAGAACTCACCCGGCTGGGGCGAGAGACGCATGTAGAAGACCTGTCACATGGAGAGAGGGGGGGGGGGGGGGGGGGGGGGGGGGGGGGGAACGACACACACACACACACACAGCGTGTTTCCTGAAAATCGATATTTCCACGCGTGGACCTTCGCCTGCTCCGTGCACGCCCGGCCGTTATCACTCGAGTCAATGTGCCAGATAGAAGAATAAAACATTTTTTTTAAAAGACTGTTGCTATATGAAAAAAAAAAAAAAAAGTTAGGAGAAACAGTTTTTTTTTTTGTTGGAAGAAACCATTCTCGACGTCCCCCATCTCTCTCTCTCTCTCTCTCTCTCTCTCTCTCTCTCTCCGTAGCTGCATGCAGCGCGAGGAGCCCACCCCACCCACCTCAGCTGTAGTGAGGAGTCCAGGCAGCAACCAGCGCGTCTCTGCCTACCAATGGGCATGCGAGGAGGCTCCGTCTCTGTGCAGCGCTCCGTCTCAGCAGCTGAGGCGCAGGGGGAACTGCGACGGCCGCGCCGAGCATCTTCCAGGTATGCGCCTCTCACGCGCTCACGCCCTAATGCGTGGCTCTCCTCCTCCTCCTCCTTCTCCTCCTCCTTCTCCTTCTCCTTCTCCTTCTCCTTCTTTTTCTCCTTCTCCTTCTCCTTCTCCTTCTTTTTCTCCTTCTCCTTCTCCTTCTCCTCCTCCTTCTCCTTCTCCTCCTCCTGCTTGTGGTTGCAGTGTTGTGGCATCCTGCTGCATGTTTACTCAGCAGACGCAGGAGTATTGTTTTTTTTTTTTTCATAGGGAGGGGTTTGCTGTGTCTATTTATTTTTTTTGGAGGAGATGGGCGGGGGGGGGGGTATTTCTGATTTTATTTTTTATTTTTTTTTGGGGGGGGACATTTTTCCTCCTGTGGCTCACGTCGCTTCTCCGGTGTCGCGCGGGGCATGCGGGCTCTTGGTAAACACTCACAGGCAGCGAAGACGCATCTGCAACCCCCCCCCCCCCCCCCCCCCCCCCAAAAAAGAGCCCTCCTCGTTAACCGCGCGTCAACTTGCACACACACACACACGCGCACACGCGCACACCTCAACATGTTCGCCCTTCGACAGACCCCGCCGCTGCCGCTGCCGCGCTGCGTGCATATTTCTCGGGTGGGGGGGGGGGGGGGGGACATTTTTGATTTAATACTAATTTGTTGTGCAACGAGGTTATGATTTGGTGAAAACATGACCGCTGCTGACTTAGATGTGCTCAACTTACAGCGCGTGCAGGTAGAGGGTGTTTCCCCCCCCCCCCCCCCCCCCCCCCCACCCACCCTGCGATAGGCGCGTGGACCTGCGGTACTGGTGCGAAGCAGGTATTGGGAGGCGATTTGATAAAAAAGAAAAAAATAATTTTCATAGCGGTCCATTTTAAGCAGGCTGTGCCCCATAACACTGCAGTCTGCTACGGTGAGGCTAGGATATCCTACTGTATATATATATATATATATATATATATATATATATATATATATATATATATACAACCGAGATACATTATTGATAGCTGTGTGTTATGATACAGCTGATCTATTTCACATCATTATTCATTCATCCAAAATCATTTCAGCGGAAGATGTTTCCCCCCCCAGAGAATCAGGTGGACTCCTCATGATAAACGTGTTGAGCTCTAACCTGAGTTTGAATGAGCAGGTCTGAGGCTCAGGTCTCCCTGTCACTAGGTAAGATAGGTGCACTCCCCTGGCAGTCAGGGGGGGGGGGGGGGGCATTACAGTGGCCACTACCTGTGCATGCAGTCTGCTATAGGCCTGGCTGTACATTGGGGTGGAGGGTGGTGGGGGCTGGATGGGTACAGGCGGTCAGTATACAGCTCTAAAAGTTTAAAATACATTTAAGTTGAATTTGTGTTAACATTTTAGTTTTTAAGGGCAGCGCAGGAAACCCGTAAAAAATGAAAAGAAAGAAAGATTGGGAGCAGTGAATATCGGCCAATGAATGACCTCCACAGCAACTCTTCCAACAGCTGACCTTATTGTTGGCACACACACACACACACACACACACACACACACACACACACACACACACTCGCGCCCCTCAGCGCATCAATAACGTGCGCGTGGTAAATCTGTCTGTGTTGTGATTATTAACGCTATACTTTTGTTGTTGCTATGCAAAAAAAGAAAGAAAAGGGCTCACGAGCTTTATGTTTCCACTGCATCCGTTTGAAGAGGGCCGCCGCGTGTCCGGTTCTCTCCGGTTCTCTCTCCGGTTCTCTCTCCGGTACAACTCCACCTTTTTAAAAAAGGACTTTTCGCCTTCGCCGGTCACGACCATCTCGGATTCGGCTTTTTGAAGAAGCCCTTGAGTTGATTTTTTAATTTGTTGTTGTTGATGCATTCACTCACACTGGAAGAGACAGGAAGTAGTTGGAGGACTTTTACATCAGGAGCCTGCTCTTTATCACGTGGCTCTTTTGGCGGTTACTTTGTTGTTTTCATAAATTTGGCTAATCCTCGAAGGCGTGTGGATTCAACCCAAAGCGCGGTCTTGCAGGATGGACATGTTTCGCGATGAGCCCTTTTATACGTCTGGATCGTGTTCATTATGCTGCATCTCAAGTGGTTCAGTGACGCATACGGTACCAACCGGGCCGCGGGGCAACTCCTAACCGCAAAGTGGATGAAGTTATAGCGTGAGGAATGTTAAGGTCACCTTAAGGTCAAGAGGAGTGGAGGGGATTTACTTTGCCAAGTCAACGAACTGGTCCGTTATGTCAAATCTTTGCATCCTTGATGACTTTATGTCAAATCTTTGCATCCTTGATGTAAACGGAGCCGACAGATTTTCTGTGTTTTAACATTTGACTTTGACTTCTTATGTGAGCTGCAACAATCAGGCAATCAATTCAAATAAAAAGGTATTTTTGACGCCTCTGTTTTGAAATGAGGCAACACAAACCAGCTGTTTTATTACATTTATTATTACTCCACG
>NC_046982.1:21415273-21420180 GCF_009769545.1 Cyclopterus lumpus | reverse complement strand
GATTTGTCTACGTTTAAAAGGTGAATTAATAAAAGCTCTGAAGTCCGTTGTGTTTTTGTTGGAAAGATCCAAGACATGTTTAATTATCCACAAACACAGCCAAAAACTTTCACACACACACACACATACGCACACACACACACACACACACACACACACACACACACTTGGTGACACTTGCGATCACAGTGATATATTCTGCACTCTTTTCTCCCACATTCACACTCTGATGCCTATAAGCGTGCACACACCAACACACACACACACACACCAACACACACACACACACACCAACACACACACCAACACACACACTAACACACACACACAAACACACACACACACACACACACCAACACACACACACACACACACACAAACACACACACCAACACACACACACACACTCACACACACTCACATATGCACACTGGTGCTTTCGTATGCACACAAAAACAAGAGCCAACACACACACACACACACACACACCAACACACACACACACACTCACACACACTCACATATGCACACTGGTGCTTTCGTATGCACACAAAAACAAGAGCCAACACACGCACACACACACAGATGTTTTTACATCCCTTGTTACTGACCACCATCCACTCGGTGTTTAGATTTATACTTTATGTCTTCGACTGAGAATTCCCGTCGTTGTCGATTCATCCGTCAATGATCGTCCGATTGCTGGTCATTAAGAGATCAATAAACCCCAAATGTGTGTTTCATGTAAAATGATATAAAAGGAAGTGACTGATTGATCAATAACCCGATTCTTTTCTTATCGGTCGAGTGTCCCTCATGACGAATGAATCCCAGAACACGGATTACCTTTAAGCTCTTTACGTCTCTTTCCCTTTTCTCCTCTCTTCATTCTTAATGTTTTTTAATGAACAGGAAGTGTTGCCAGACAGGAAGAGGGTGACGACCAGGAGCTACCTGCCCATCACACCGGTGGACACCGACAGCAGCTGCAACTTCACCTGCGTGGCCAGCAACCCGGCGGTGCCCATGGGCAAACGAGCCACGGTCGCCCTCAACGTCCACCGTGAGTTGCCCTTCTTTTTTCTTTGGACCCCGGTCGAGGTGCGTATGGATATCATTTTAATTAGCTGCCCCAGAACTTTATCAACAAAATAACCACAAGCCAAAAAACAAAACAACGCGTATGCCGTGTGTGTGTTTTTTTTAGAATAACAGAACTGTATCATTTCATGTGGGAAATCAAAGTTAATCTTTGGTTCTCCATCACATATGTACCCCCCCACCCCCACCCCACCCCCCCTTTCCCTGTGTAGACCCTCCTATGGTGACCCTGTCCATCGAACCTCGCTCCGTCCTGGAGGGCGAGAGAGTCACCTTCACCTGTCAGGCCACCGGCAACCCTCCCATCATCGGCTTCAGGTGTGCATTACATTTTAACCAGAATGTCATTATCAGAAAAATCCTTTGTTATTAATAACGACGGCGATGGCCGTGAAGCAATCTGGAGTCCACGGCCGTTTCTCGGGCATCCAGGGGATTGGTCTGCTGTATATATATATATATATATATATATATATATATATATTTATATTACATTTAGCATATCTGTAATACTCCTTTGTTTTATTTGTTTTATTTTGTCCATTGTTCTCATGAAACTGACTAGCTTACCATTTTGGAAAAATACCTTTTTATTAGCTAACTTCACGAAGCAGCCAAAGTAGATCCATAGCTGAGTAACCGCTAGCTGGCTAAACTTAGCTTAGGTTAACGTTAGCTCGCGGCATCATTCGTCACAGTGCTTTGTACTGTAACATGTTTATTGTTAGCTTAAATCGACGCCGCCATAATGCATTTGTATCGCGGATCGCTAGCGAGCAAGCACGCTAAGGTTAGCCAGTGGTTTAGCTTTAATTTAGCTATTGCAGCGATGAATTAGCTGATGTTAGCATTGTGCTACGTTAGCTACACGCAGTTGGAGAGCCAAGGCTCTCGGAGACTCGCATAAAACGTTTAATACATGCAAATGTCTTCCCATTGACTTTAATATCTTATCATTATTTCACTCACAGCGTTCACGTCCGGTTCATAATGTGCCGGCTTCTGGATCACGGCGTCGATGTTTCAACATCGGGGCGTTCTTTCTGTTCAATGCCGATAGACGTCACGATCTGCTTCGTCTGAACCGAGTTCAGAACAGATTTAGTGAGAGTTAAACCATTAAAACGCTGACACTTTAATCTCAAGCGACGGCAACCGGAGCGTTGAAATCGCTAAACGCTGTTTTTTTAAATCTGAGGTTTGAGACTCGTCCAGAGGGTCCCGGTGTGGGAGCGCTAACAGGCACGAAGCCTATTGAGTGTACATTAAAATGTCATCTCGTGGCAGATGTGCAATACGGTTATATGATTCTCGAGCTATATATCTGGATAACAGAGGTGAAAAGAAAGGGGTTTTTTTTCTTTTAGCTTGCTATCGTTCCTCCAGGTTTTGACATTTAAACGTTAGTTTAATAGCTTTAAACGGTCGTGTAAAAAAACACTTATTGTCTAATGGTGGGAATCTGACATTTGGATCATAACCAAAAACCTTTTGAGCTCTAACGCCATGCGTTCCAGGTGGGCGAAAGGCGGCGTGCTGCTGGAGGGCGCCCGGGAAAGCGTGTTCGTCACCACGGCCGACCACTCCTTCTTCACCGAGCCCGTTTCCTGTCAGGTGTTCAACGTGGTGGGAAGCACCAACGTCAGCATCCTGGTGGACGTGCACTGTGAGTGGCGTCCACGCTGTATTCATGTGTGTGTGTGTGTGTGTGTGAGTGTGTGTGTGTGTGTGAGTGTGTGTGTGTGTGTGTGCGCGTGTGTGTGTGTGTGTGTGTGTGTGTGTGTAGGTGTGTGTGTGTGTGTGTGTGAGTGTGTGTGTGTGTGTGTGTGTGTGTGTGTGAGTGTGTGTGAGTGTGTGTGTGTGAGTGTGTGTGTGTGTGTGTGTGTGTGTGTGTGTGTGTGTGCGTGCGTGTGTGTGTGTGTGAGTGTGTGTGTGTGTGTGTGTGTGTGAGTGTGTGTGTGTGTGTGTGAGTGTCTGTGTGTGTGAGTGTGTGTGTGTGTGTGAGTGTGTGTGTGTGTGTGTGTGTGTGTGTGTGTGTGAGTGTGTGTGTGTGTGTGTGTGAGTGTGTGTGTGTGTGTGAGTGTGTGAGTGTGTGAGTGTGTGTGTGTGTGTGTCTGAGTGTGTGTGTGTGTGTGTGTGTGTGAGTGTGTGTGTGTGTGTGTGAGTGTGTGTGTGTGTGAGTGTGTGAGTGTGTGTGTGAGTGTGTGTGTGTGTGTGTGAGTGTGTGTGTGTGTGTGTGAGTGTGTGTGTGTGTGTGAGTGTGTGTGTGTGTGTGTGTGTGTGTGTGTGAGTGTGTGTGTGTGTGAGTGCGTGTGTGTGCGTGTGTGTGTGCGTGTAGGTGTGTGTAATATAGGAAATGAGAAATTGAGAAAGTGAGAGACAGAAATTCAGCCAGAGGTGGTGCAATAAAGGAATGAAGGAAGGAAAGAAGGAAAGAAAGAAAGGAAGATAGAAAGAAAGAAATAAAGAAAGAAAGAAAGAAAGAAAGGAAGGAAGAACAGAAAGAAGAAAGTAAGACGGGAAAGAAGGAAGGAAGGAAATGAAGGAAATGAAGGAAGATAGAAAGAAAGAAGCAAGGAAGGAAGGAAGGAAAGAAAGGAAGAAGAAAAAGAAGGAAGGAATGAAAGAAGGGAAAGAAGGAAGGAAGGAAGGAAAGAAAGGAAGAAGGGAAAGAAGGAAGGAAGGAAGAAGAAAAAGAAGGAAGGAAGGAAAGAAGAAGGGAAAGAAGGAAGGAAGGAAGGAAGAAGAAAAAGAAGGAAGGAAGGAAGGAAGAAGGGAAAGAAGGAAGGAAGAAGGGAAAGAAAGAAGGAAGGAAGGAAGGAAGAAGGGAAAGAAGGAAGGAAGAAGGGAAAGAAAGAAGGAAGGAAGGAAGGAAGGAAAGAAGGAAGGAAGGAAGGAAGGAAGAAGGGAAAGAAGGAAGGAAGAAGGGAAAGAAAGAAGGAAGGAAGGAAGGAAGGAAGGAAAGAAGGAAGGAAGGAAGGAAAGAAGGAAGGAAGGTATCTATATTAGTTTGAAGTGCCACGCTGTATTGATGTATTCCTGTAATGTGAGGAATACATTATTTACTGTATAATCTTTTCTGTCAGTCCAGTTCAATTCAACAAATCCTTCTATTGTCTGCGTCTCTATGGAAATACAGGACATGGAATTAAATATTTAGATTTAAAAAATAAAAGTAACGTAACATAGACACGTTTTTGTTTTAATTATATAAAATTGAGCGTCTGGCTTTCTGACAAGACGTTAAATTCCCCTTCCATCAGTATTTTTGACAGTATTTTATTAATTCATTAAACTGTGTCTGTCAGTCGGCCCCATTCTGGTGGTGGAGCCCCGGCCGGTGACGGTGGACGCCGACGCCGACGTCACCCTGAACTGCAAGTGGTCTGGGAACCCCCCTCTCACCCTCACCTGGACCAAGAAGGGCTCCAGCATGGTGAGAACCAACCCTCTAGTCCTTCCCCCTGACCTTTGACCTTTCACTAGCGCATCCATTTCATTTTGAAGAAACTCCGGTCATCAAATCCTTTCAGAAAACCCCCCCCGGAAAAATCTAAATCAATTTCCGCGGCCCAGACTTCATAAATGTTTGCTCGGTAGGGAGCGAGACTCCGTCTTCATATCCTAAATGTTTTATTCATGCCGAACAAGTTCGGAAAAAAATCTAATGGAGCCTGCCGAGTAAATCAACATGTTTTATGAATTAAATATAGATCCTCCCTCCACGTCTTCAGTCTGCGGTCTGTCGGTTTGCACCCACACTCACAAAGATGCTGCTGCTGCTGCCGTCGTGCATTCTCATTCGT